>NC_137810.1:13800742-13853242 GCF_963921795.1 Nannobrachium achirus | reverse complement strand
CGCACACCGGCATTATCTACTCCCTGGCTTTAATGACTTCCCACCGAGAGGAGCCTCGGTTGAGAACCTTGGAAGTCAGACTAAGAATAGCATTAGACACAAGGTTATCTGGGCATTACACTCACTGTAACATGCAATTAACTCTCCTCCTCCATTTTCATTACACAATTATTCATTAATGTCAATTTAATTTTATGCATTGTTCTACATGACCAAAGGCTGATTACTGGGCCCTTGCACTCCAATATCCCAAGTTAACCGGTGCCGGCCTCACTCGCAGGGCCGACTAATTGCAATTTAGCCCCAGACAGCGCCTCCCTCTTTAGGCCTGCCTTAATGGAGCAACTGATTCGCAGACAGGTAACGATTGGAAAGACAAAGTGCTTCTCCCTCTGAATGGAAAACAAATGCAGTGCTGCTAAGCTGTTTTCTTTGTGATAGCACCGAGGGCAGCCCTTTGTATTCAGAGAGGGACGTGTGGTAATATGTTCCCTTAAATCCTATTTGTCTTCCAATTCTATCTCCATATAGTAATAAGGAGACCCTATTAAGGCGCAGGGGGATGTCTGTGCCACGATATAGGCTCAACCAGGGACGTGCTGGGCCCTGATTCAGCCTGGGAAAAATAGTTGGAGAGGCCCTCATTGCGCGCTATAGAGAGATCTCTCTCTCCATAGCGCTGCTGCTACTCAAAGATATATAGTTATATTTCGTCGTTGTCGGGTGGAAACCTTGTACAGTATGTCCAAAACCGTTTGTTTTGTATTTTGTATTTATTCAAAAATGAACTAAACTAGCGAAAACAGCCGATCTACAAGCACACAACGCCTCGCGGTGCGAGGCGTTGTGTGCTTGTAGATCTGCTGTTTTCACTACTTTTGTGCGATGGCCTTGTATGATGAAGCAGGGCTTTGCTTAGCGAAAAAAAATAACAAATTTGAAACTTGGAGATACGAGGTTTCTGCCCGACAGTGACGATTTACTTTGTTGGCCGCCCAGCCCCCAAAATGGAACGAAGGCCGTAATGAACCGGCCGTTCGGGAGTTGTCCCGCTTTTCCCAATGGCCAGCACGTCCCTGGGCTCAACAGCACCCAGCATATGGACAGATTACTGTTTGTATGTACCCTCTCAGAATTGCGGATCGTTCTTTTTACAGGGATCCAGTCAGTGATAATTCAGAAATAACCACCGCTTATCTAAGCTGGCCTGGCATTTTCATATTTTTTATAACGAAGTAAACTTTTCAGACTTTATCTGCCTTTTTCCACGCACGCACAAAGTCATAATCAAGCACGCCACATGTCAGCATAACCTTTCATCTGTCTTATATTCTCGAATTCACATGTTGTTAATTGCTTACCTATAAATAAAGCTAATACCAGATGTTGCAGGCATGAATTAGCACGAGAGAATCATAAGCTAAACACACGTGGTACCGCAATATGGTAGAGTAAGCACACTCCTGCATGTGTGAATTGACTGTGGTGAATGAAAGAAATGTCGTGGGTAGATGAATCTATAATCTAAACTTCCTGCTGTTTGGAATATGTGTGCGTGCACACACACACACACACACACACGCACGCAGGCACACGCACGCACGCACGCACGCACGCACGCACGCACGCACGCACACACACACACACACACACACACACACACACACACACACACACACACACACACACACACACACACACACACACACACACACACACACACACACACACACACACACACACACACACACACACACACACACACACACACACACACCTCCCCCCAACATCATTCCTCCTTCCTCAACAAAAAAGGCAGTCACTGACCTTTAAATTTCATCCAGCTGATAGCAATCAGGTGCTGCAATCTTAGGGTTTATTAAAGTATTTAAGCAACAACTGTTTGGGCTTTTCTCCACCGGCCCCCAACACACACGTACGCACATGCGCACGTGCACACGCGGACGCGCACGCACGCACACATACAAACACACGCGCAAGCACACATACCTGCATTAATTTATAAGCACCTGTTCGTTCCGCAGCAGCAGAAGTAAAGTGTTTGCATGATAATTAAAAGGTAACTTTCTCAGAGCAGGAAATCGTTTCACACCGTTCTGTCACAGGAACTTATAGGACACATCTTTTTCCGCCGTGCAATAATGATAAGAAATGATAAAGCATGAAGGACTGTGTGTGCACTTTTCATGCACCTGCCGTGGAACACAAGATTAAAGAGTTACACATTTGAGCGCCACCCCAGGCCAATTGGACCTGTCTTTCATGCACTGATCCACATCAAAGACTCTCAGGCAAAGAATCCTCAAGGCGTGTGTTCAAAGCACTCTCCCCCCTTTTTTTAAAACTCTATTTTATGTTTGTTGCTCATATTATGTTTCAGAATAGCTATATACATGGCATGCGTGATGGACAGGGTAAAAGACGTTTTAATCCTGCAAGAACTCTCCTCCGCGAACAAAGCAAGAAAATGCACTGACAAAATAATGATTAATCTACTCCTTTGTTGATTGACCATTCAAAATGTCCATTCACTTTTCTCTCATTCTTGGGTTCCGTGGACCCCTGTAAGCAGTGGGGCAGTAATTATTGTCCATTTTCAGACATGGGATAATCAAAGCCTTCAAAAGAAAATTAGATAATAAGCATCAAATATGAAAAGGGACTTCATATGGAGCCAAGCTAGAGTCTTTTTGAATAAAAGAAGATTTGGAATAAAAGACAAAAATTGATTACCGTGGCCAAAGGTTTGCAACATCTTGTTTGAACATAATAGAGAGTAATTACTTTGATATTGAATTGAATTCACTTCACAGTCATTTGTCTAAATGAGAAGGTGAAATGTGTCTGGATGTGTGATTCTTTTTCTGCATGACTACTATTTTAGAGAGTGGAAAGAATAATTTTCTGTCAATTATTGTAATTATGATGATTATTTCAGTACATGGAATGACAAAATGGATTAAAACATATATATACTTGTGCAATAGTCTTTAGGTGTACATTGTAAAATCCTCAGGGCTCTATTATGATCCAGGTCTTGTGCCTTATGCCTTAACTTTGCCTTTTTTTGGAGCTGTGTGGATTGTGGAACACAAGCTCCCTATACGTGGCCGTGTGTGTGGGTCTGTCTGCGTCCGTGTCTGTAGCCTAAACTTCGGCGCGTAACTAGTGCCGCACCATTTACGCCACTTGCGCAATATATACATCAAAATGTGCGGCTCGGCCGGGAATGGTGTGCTATTACCTTTCGTTCCGATCCGCCTTACCATGCCGACGTAATCGGCAAAAAACTACGCTTAATTGTCCCCATTGACTTATAATGGGACAATGCAAGAAATCACTTTCAAGTATTTTTCTCTCGTAAACCATAGGAGCTACAGTTTCAAACCTCGGAGAGGAGATTCATAATGATTTTAAGAATTAATCGAAAAATAATTACATCACTCGGCCTCATGGTGGCGCTATAACGGCCCACTTTACGTTTTGCCCCGTAACTCTTGAACCGTAGATCGGAAAATTAAAATTCTTTTTTCCCTGGATTCCTTGGGTCAAGACGCATCTCCCCATATAGGCCACGCCCATTTGCGCCAGGATAGATTTTCCGCCATCTTGAATTTTCTCCAAAACACACTTTTTGCTCCTTTTCCTACATAGCCTATTTTCTTCAAATGTCACAAAAATCGGTACACATGATCCTGGGTGACCAGAGAGGTGCTGTTGAGTCTAGCCTGCCCTGAGCATCAACTGCAATACACACACACACACACACACACACACACACACACACACACACACACACACACACACACACACACACACACACACACACACACACACAGCTCCACTTCGAACAGAGGTTCGATTTTTTACTATATAGACATATTTTTTTAAATATTTCAAATAGCTGATCTGCAAGCTCACAACGTGCAGATGTAGATCAGCATTTGAAGTATTTAAAAATGTTTTTCAAAATAGTAAAAAAAAGGCAAAGAAGTTAAGGCATAAGGCATAAGACCTGGATCATAATAGGGCCCTCAGTGTTAGACCAATTTAGCTCTGGGAATGTACATATGGATCTAATTCAAATAGAGCCGTTTGAACATATCTTTGGGATATTTTATACAGATGGATGAATACTCATTTGCCCTTATATTAACACGGCAAAACCTCTAGAGACTACAAGACAGAGTGCAGTCACTGACTTGAGCTGTGAGAAGCACTTGTTCGCTGACCTCACAGATGCTTTTCTCCTAATCAGTACAAGTACCTCCTTCATGAGGCTCAGTCACTCTTACCCAGCATAGTGAAAGCCATCCACGACAATTCACAGAGTAGCATTTAAGATGATTCCCACTTCAGATTTCCTCAGCAAAAGAGTCTCAGTCTGTCTCAAGGCTTGCAACAAAGGGGTTATAAAGTAGCAAAAAGGATTTGTATGCAACTAGAGAGTCAAATAATTACTGAACAATATACCGGTATGAAGGTCAGTGTCAGTAGTGTAGTGTATTAAATGTTGTATGCAGAAATAAAGCAAAACAAACTAATCAAATGCAGGGGGCCATGCGTGGTGGCTAGGGAGAGAGCAGGCCCTATTTTTGCCAGTGCCTTAGTCTTACCCTCTACCTGTAAATTACCATCAAGGCAGTTGGCCTGTCCCTAAATTGTATCTTGGGGCCACTATACGTTATGCCGACTTTGTTATTTGTGCCTGGAGGTGTGGCCGTGGGGATGTCGTTGCGCTTTAACTAAAATTGCTATTTTGGCCACGCAGGTTTGGGAAAGCAGTTTCTGAAACTACCCGCTATGCCAAATTCGTTTGGTAGAGTGAGCACCTGCAATGGCCATGTCTGGAGTCGGGCTGCCTGGGTGCACAATGGCACAACATTCAGAGGTCTCCTTCTGACCTAATTATCTGTGAATCTCTGTGATTCCAATTTTCCTATAATCAGCAAAAGTGAGATTATATGCACAGCAGCCATTTTGGATTCCATTTGGTTCCATTTGTACACGCTCAGAGTTCTGGGGGCCTTGAAATAAAAGGTTTGAGAACCACTGTCTTAAATGAAACGGAACATAGCCTTCACATTGGCAACACCTTTGAAGGAAGTGAGCAAAGACACAATTTCTCTATTTGTGGCATGCGTCATGCTCATGCATGATGCCATTCGCTCCTCTCAGTTTCATTAATTAATTGCGCAGGAAATAATGAATGGATTACAATAATATAACATTCTCTATAATCAGTAAAATGTAGGTACAGTAGGTGATACTCATGTCTATCAAATATGGTTTTTATAATCAAAGCTTAAACCTTAGAAAATCAACGTCGGGTAATGTCCCATGTTACAGCTGATCGCCTCAGTGCGGCTGCAGAGTTCACCTCAGAATTAAGTGATTGTGAATGTAATTGTCATTACAATTTTGATGAATAAACCATGATGTCATCAAACCCTGGATATCCATACTGTCACTGTGACATCACTTCCTGTTCCACTTGGGTATTTCCTAGAGTCCCTGTAATTTAAAGTTCTCTATAACCAGCAATGTGTGAGTGATAATTCTGTGTATGAAATATCATTTTATTCCAAGGCAACATCGCTCTTTCATAGGCAGAGAGCGAGAGAGCTCAAGATTGCACTGGGGAAAACGGCTTGCGCAGTCTTCTCTTAGATGCATGTAGAATGGTATCTGGTACGGTGATTGGTTTGATTGGTGTAACGCTAAAACCACGCATATGCATAATGTAACGGGTAACGCAGGTGTTTTAGGGATGAGGAAGGTGTCCGAAAATAGCAACCTTTGCACGGGAACGCCCCTTGCTAAGTGCTAAATCCCCAAATTGTAGCTTTAGCCAACTTAGCCAAGATTAGGGCCCAGAAAGTGACCTCTGCCAGAGCAGCCGCTTAAATAGAGGAGGTCAGAAAGACACTCCCTCCTCAGATGGCAGCCATCTCCCTGACTGGCCTCAAATAGGACACTGCTGGGAAAACACGTTGGTCACCACCAGCAAATAGACAATTGGACAATGTGTAGGAGAGAAAGAAGAGAGACAGAGGTCTGTCACATGTATGTTACAATGTTCTCCCTTTCTCCAAGCTTGTGTTCAGGTCATCTACAGAGCCTCTCCCAGCTTGTTCTCCCCAGGGTTCATTGTCTCCGCCAGGCCGATCGTGGCCGAGACCATGTTTGGCACCGTCTGTCCGTCCGTCCGTCCGTCCGTCCGTCCGTCCGTGTGTGCGAGAAGCTAATCTCTGGCACCGTTGGCCCGATCGAAAACGTACGCACACACTCCCCTGGATGCCAGAGGAGAACCTCTTACCCCAATTTTTCAGATCGGCCTGTTATAGTGCCACCAGGAGGCAGATGTTTGCAATTTTTTTTTAAATATAACTCAGTTTCTGTCACACACCCACACCCACACCCACACCCACACCTACACCCACACACACACACACACACACACACACACACACACACACACACACAAACACAGATCGGTACACAGTATCCCTATAGTGATGTGATCAAGATGAATCTGTCAGATTTGTCATATTCCATCCTGATTGGCGAATCTAAAGTGTGCACGAGGCTCGTTTTGAACAAAATGCCTCAAATCATGAATGCAGCGTGTCATTACTGTGAAACTTTGCATGCACATTCTCACTAGGCAGAGGAAGAAATGCCACCCTTTTCACATTGCATTAGGCTTAATGCACACAGTCTGCATTCCACAACCGGCTTCAATAATGATGATTTCCCAAATCTGATTAATTGCTTGTTGATGATTTGTCAAGAATAACATAACGTAGGTTTTCTAAGGTCTCTGGTCTCTTCTCAAGGAGAGGAACCTATAATGCCTATAGCGCCTCTTTGCAGCCTAAAACACAAATACTGCAGCTCTACGGAGCACCTGTCCCCAACATGTCCTCTCTCCTCCTGTATCATGGTCACCTTCAGTGGTGGGCCATACGCACAGGGGGGAAGATGGGACACTTCCAAAGGACATCACATCAGCAGTGCTGGCAAGGGGACAGTAAAGAAAACAGGCCCACGGAGAGAGCTGTCCTTTCCACTTCAAAGACATACTTTGTGGCCCTTGAACACATCAATTGAGGAAGAGGCTTCTTCAGCAAAAGAAGTACAAAAAAAAGAAGGTGATACTTTAACCTTCCGAGTCAAAATATGTACTTCAGGGAGGGAAGATGCCTTAATTTAATGATTTAACATCACTATATATGACTGACTAAATGTAATCCCTCAGCAAGGCTAATGGTTCAATAATATCCTAAGCAGTAAGATCGTTATATCCAGTGTGGCGCTTTGGGAAACTATTAAGCCTGGAAACAACAATCTTTGCTACACCTGTTGCCAATTAATGCCCACTGAAAACATCAACTAAAGCAGATTGATAAGTGTTGCTAGTGCGCAACGAAGCAGCATAATCAACACATTTGGCTAATGCGTGCGTTTATCCCAATTTTCACAATTAAATTGTGTTTCAATCTGAACGCTGGAGAGCAAAATCCTCAGTCTTAATTTAAATTACACTCACAGAGTTAAATTAACAGTGAGGATTCTGCTGTGAGCATCACAGGGACACAGTGGCATTGACCTTGGTTTGCACACACAGGCAGACATTACCTGGCTTCTTTCTGGCTTGAAATAGTGAAAGATGGGAACAATATGGAGGCTAGCAAGTCATTGTTCCGACTGCGCATTTCTCCGACCCATAATACTAACCCTGGGCCCTATTCTCGTCCATGCCAAGTTAACCCCCAAACCCCTAAACTTCTTTGCCTTTTTTAACTATTTTGAAAAACATTTTTAAATCCATAGAGATGCGAGAAGTGAACACCCCCCCCCCCCTTACCTTAGCCCCACCCCTTGTTTCCCCTATCCTGTACATATAGTGTTTTTATAACTGCGATATTATTGAATGTTTTCTTTGCTTGCTATTTGTTATGTCCATGAATTAAATACCAAGGACTTCCAATGTAAAAAAAGACCGTAAAAGGTCTTATTTGGGATGTTCCTTTTAGGCAGGGTGTTTAACTGTACTTGTACTGTACTACATTTCTATTGTATATTGACTATATTGACTTGTATAATAAATAAAATAATCAAAAATAAAATGTGAGCTATTTGAATTATTTAAAAAACATTTTTCAAAATAGTAAAAAAAAAAGGCAAATATGTTTAGGGGTTTAGGGTTTTAGCATGGACGAAAATAGGGCCCACAATCCCTAAACCCTAACCGCGCGCGTAGCCACATAGTCGGAGTAATGAGATGTCGGACTTGTGAGCAGCAGTCCCCATATGGAGTGGGTGGAAACTCACTGCATTATGTGTGTAAAATGATCTCCAAAGCATCATTAACGGAGGCTGTTGTCCCTATAGCAGGCAATGTGAAATTAGCAGAGGCAACGAGCATGCATTTACCATGACCCGAGAGCTGCTTTCAAAATGCCTGCAAGGATTAAAGGTTTGATTTCGACTGCTGATTAAAAAACTCAAATAATAATTCATCTTTCGGTTCTCTATCCTCTCACATGCAAGTGATTAGAGAGACTCCTCGTTGAAGCTGATGGTGGGATGGTTATTTGAATCCACTGACTTTTAATTTATTTTCTTTTTCTCTCTTTTAATTAAAGCCTAGTTAAATTCACCCCTGGCTGCACTGTGTAACAGTGTAACAAAAATGAATGAATTGTGTCTTAGGGGGGTAGGAGACCTCCATAGAAGCCTACAGTATTATTGTCAGTTTCACCAAACAAGCTTTAGTGAAACCGATTTCCAAACATGAATTAAATAGTAGATGCTCATGTACAATGCATACATGTATGCATAAAATATTCAGATATTTATACTAAATCAACGTTGCTACAACATCACATTCTAACAATGTAGGTGGTTTATCCAACACCTCATCGCTTCAATTATTGTAAAATATTTTCCTGTAATTGAAAGCTTAACCACAGAAACACTAGTGTCCCAATTTTGAGCATGTCAATAGAAGATCTACAAGCTCATGACACGTCACAAGCTTGCAAATAGACAATTTGATGTAGAGGGAAAATATGAGGGGACCAAATATACATCCCTAGGGAACGCAGGTCAACAAAATATATAGGGTTTAAGTGGTAAAAGGGGAGGAATTTCAGATATTTGTTTTAGCGTTAGAAACTGATAGTCCTTGGTATGTTTACCCCAACAATCTATGACAAAAAGCACTTTCTTTTCATGAGTTTCTTGAGGGAAAACATGAACTCTGCATCGGTATCCTTGGCAAAGCAGGGCCCAGGTGTTAATGGAAGACTGAACTCTGTCTGCACTCAGTTCTTCAGTTTGCGTTGAGATGGGCGCACTGATTGTCCGTTGAGAGTTGTTTACATTTCTTCAAAAGCCCCATTTAGTTTCCCGTGACAAGGTGGAATAAGTGACTTGGCCATGATGGATGGAGGCACCTGTCCTAATGGTGGCTCAAACTGTGCCCACTAGTGCACGATACATTGATAAATTGACAACAGTTGGGACATGCTCTGCTAGCAGGGAGAATGAGGCTACTAGGACATCCGCCCGCTCACCATGCATGTTTCCATCTCGCCGTTACGGAGCCTCGCGATGTGGAACTCCCCCCGAAACAGCTGCTGTGGAGAGCGGAGCGCTCAGAGGGGTATTATTCGACAATTAATGTTTGATTCTCTCCATCGGTAAAGAATAAAGAAGACGCGTTTGCTTTTCGACACTTTGCAGCTACGAAGGCTTAAAAAGGCTGTAAAAACCTATGTAGGAGAAAAGAAGAATGCATCTGTAAGACATTTGTATGGAGGAACATTAAATAACCCTCCCCCCATTCCATAAACTAGAACAAGCTGTAAATAATGCCATTTCCACTTTTGCAATAAATGAGAACGGAAGCCGTCATCATGTTGTTGGATTGGAATGGAATGAATCCTGTGTACAACTGAAATCTAAGTGTGTGTGGATCTTTGTCTAAAAGCTTGAAATGAACGTACTGCAAGCCTGCAGTCCATAAAATATAACATCAACAACAACAGTGCTAGCTTCACTGCAGGAAAAGGAGGAATGCTGAGGTTTGACCATTTTCTGACTCGACGACCTCTGGATTTACAGTTCCGCCTGCGAGACCGAGACACCAGCGCGAATTAGCCAATTAAGGCGTTACCGAACAAAGGCTCAATTCAACCAATAATGACTTTGCAAACTGTAAATCCTTGTTTTTCAAGGCGGTATACGCCGCAGTTAGTTGCATAATCTGGATTGCTGACTGTCTCTTTAACTCATACGGTATATAATCAGTGTCAGTTCCTTTTACCTCAACTGAGACTCATAAGGCTCCCTTGGCATCCTTCCTGCCGTCTGCTTTGCCTTAGTGTGTTTTGGGTTCCAAAATAATCAGCAACACTCTAATTAGTTTTGGCACTCCGAACTTGCTCTGAAGGAGAAAAGACCAATTTAAGGACTTTAAAATGCCTTAACCCCGTTTTTTAAAGAGCCAATTAGGCAGGATATCAACCCATGAAGACTAGCATTACGCCATCTCTGTCACTTTACAATAGAGGAAACAACCCTGTACAATTACAGGGATACTTTATTTAGGCTCTATTGTTTTTCCTTTGTTTTGCTTTGCTCGGTCTCTGCGGGCATCGGGTTAGCTACCACGACCAAAAAGCCCCATTTATACATTGCCGTACGACGTCGGAAATAGGCGATCTACAAGCTTGTGGATCGTCTATATTCAGTGGGCAGAGAATACTATATTTAGTTGCATTTTAAAGGATATTGTTTTTCCTGCGTTTGCCGTTGCTCATTCTCGGTAGACCCGGCTTGCTTCATACATCATTGTAAGACGCTGTCGCGTGTTGAGAAAGGCCTATCTACAAGCTCACAGCGCGTCGCAGTTGTATGTGAAATTGTAGATCTGCAGTCTTTGGCACCAAATTAACCATAACTACACTATAAGTGGAAAATGCCTTCGATTACAACACAGAGACTTTGGACGAACACGCGCGGGGGCTCTTCTGTATTCCACCAGAGGTTTGCTCCTCTACACCAGTGGTTCTCAACCTGTGGGTCGGGGTCCCAGATGATTAACTTCATGTGCAACATTGTTTTCTCACTCAACAGTAAACAAACCAACATAAAGTTTGAGTGTAGAGAGATCTAAAATGACAAATTAAACATTGGTCAAATTGTCAACTATTAGAGGCAGAAATTGTGAAAATAGTGAAATTGGGAAAATAGCCGATCTACATGCTCACAACGCCTTGCAACGCGAGGCGTTGTGAGCATGTAGATCTGCTATTTTCACAATAGAACCGTGTTATACAAAATGTAATGCCTCAACTCTTAGTGCTCGTCAGCCCACGGTGCGGACGGACGGACACCGCCTAACTTCTGCAAGGAGATATCTTATAATGAAGTTATTTTGAGTGCAAGTCCCCGCAATTATCTCACATCTGCAATAGTTTACCTGGCTACTCTGGCGATTACTCAGACTCCTCGGGCCTTATTGAGATCAAATCCAGATGTCTCTGTTTGTTCACAGCTAAAGAGAGCTCAATGGGGAGAAGCATATGACTTTCATCACCGCTTAGGGACGTGCTGGCCATTGGGAAAAGCGGGACAACTCCCGAACGGCCAACTTCATTCCCGGAATTAGGAAAAAATAAAAAATAAAATGTCGGCCTTCGTTCCATTTTGGGGGCTGGGCAGCCAACAAAGTATATCGTCACTGTCGGGCAGAAAACCTCGTATCTCCAAGTTTCAAATTTGTACATTTCTTTCGCAAAGCAAAGCCCTGCTTCATCCTACAAGGCTGTCGCACAAAAGTAGTGAAAACAGCAGATCTACAAGCACACAATGCCTCGCGGTGCGAGGCGTTGTGTGCTTGTAGATCGTCTGTTTTCACTAGTTTAAATCATTTTTAAAATGATAAATACAAAACAAACAGTTTTGGACATACAAGGTTTCCACCCGACAACGACGAAATAAAACTCATGTACAGTAATTGGCCCACTCACTTGTCATGATCTGAAATGGCAAATCTTTGAGTAGCAGCAGCGCTATAGAGAGAGTGATCTCTCTCTATAGCGCGCAATGAGGGCCTCCAACTCTTTTTCCCAGGCTGAATCAGGGGCCCAGCACGTCCCTGTCACCGCTCACTCGGTTATCCTCATAGGCTTTATTAGGTGTAATCTGCACTCTGTCTGAAGATCCAGGATGAAACGCGACTGTGTGCGTGCGTGCGTGCGCAAAAAAAAAAAAAAAAAAAAAAAACATCTATTCATATTTCTTCAACTGCAAAGTGTTATTGCCTGCCTGTGTCATCTGCCCTACATCAGTGATCTTCATTCTGGGGGTCAGACGCCCCCAAGAGGTTTGTGAGATCATTCTGGTCAGTGAGTGGTGGTCACACTACAATTTATGGAATGTGGGGAGTAAAAAAAAAAAAAAAAGTATCTGAACTTTTATGTCCAGTTTATAAATATCAAGTTAAACTATATTACTTAACTATTATATAACTATTTTGCAGCTTCTTGGCTACAGCTGTAAAGTTGTTTGCTGTCGAAGAGCAACAGTCTGTGAATGCATGCCAACACCAGGGAGGTCTCACAAGTAGGCATTCCTGGGGTTTCAGGGGTCACAGGCTGGACACATTGACAACAGCTGCCGCGCTACATACGCTATACACGCTGCAAACACTCTGACCCACGCGGCCAATGATCCGAAATGATCTTTTTTACTTTGTTGTTAACCGAGACTCACGCCAAGCTTTTACGTTCATCATCACTGTCTAATATTTGTATACTGTGTTTGTTGGTGCGTGCCCTCTCTGCTGGCGTGAGAATGGCTAATACATTGCATGGAATAATCTGTAGGCCTATACTGTATGGTATGCCGCAGGGGCGTCAATTGGGTATGGCAGGGGTATGCAGCTGCCATACCCTGGGTTCAGGGGGGAAAATAAAAGTTTAACAAAATGGTCACTTTAACAAGGTATTGTAATTATATTCTCCACACTTGTATTCTCCCCATCTTGACAAAATGGTATATTCCCAGGTTCCGCAGGTCAGCTGCACAGGTGGTGCAATTCATTATTGTTAATTGTAGCACGTTTACTAACATGCCAAGTTTAGCTGCACTGAACAACCATTCCAGGCTGCCATATCCAGCCCAAGAAACTGTAGAAACGGGGGGGATAGAATGTACTTCTTAAAATAAATGTATCATGCCTGTTGCTAAGGTATGGCAACATGACTGGTGTCTTGCACGCGCGCCTTCCAGTCATGTTGCCATACCTTAGCTTTTTCTGAACTGACGCCACTGTGTTCGCTTGTTGGTTAACGACGCTGGCGCACATGACCGGACGTCACATAAACCCGCAATTCACACAGATTCGCGTCAGAAGAAAAAGAAGAAACCCCCCCCCCCCCCCCCCCCCAAAAACAAACAACTAACTTTGTGAATAATTGCGCGTGGGTGAGGGTAGAGGAGGTCATAAAAATTCTTGAAGGCACTTCATATCCTTTGCTAAATTAGCATAGTTTCCATATTATTATCTGGTTTAAAACGTGGGTCTTTGGAGCTAATTTTCACCATGTCGTGCGGTTGCAGGTGGTTGAACTGGAAATACTCGGGGGTGTGAGTAATGTCACAGTGGAAAGTTGCGGCTGGGGTGAGTGGCTGGCAAAATAAATTTACGCTAGCGGGTGGAAACCTTGTGCTGTATGTTCAAAACTGTTACTTTTCAGATCACGGGAAAAATTGGATCCTATTAGTGACAAGCTCTTGTTAATTATTTTACATTTTTTCAATATATAAAAAAAAACACAGACATACTTTACTTTCATATTCAAGTTTTTTTTTTTTTTTTAATAGCAGATCTACAAGCTCACAGCGAGTTGCATTGCGACTCGTTGTGAGCTTGTAAATCAACTATTTTTGTTACTTTTGTGTGCCACTGTACTAATGTAGCATGACAAAATAGGGCATTATTTTACGAAAAGACGTCAAAGGTTGAAACGTGGAGATACAAGGTTTCTGCCTGACAGCAAATTAAGTGGAACTGCGGCCGTCACTTAATTCCTCAGCCAAGACAGCCATCTGAACAGATGTACTAATTACACATTTAAAAAGGTCTTCCATGTCCTGTGCAGAGGCTTTCAGTTGCGGTTTTAGGAATGAGTAATACCACACATAACATTTATGACGTTCAAGTTGCCAGTGTAGTGCATATGTCTTATTTGCTGGTGTTATACGCACCGATGTACTGTACAAGCTCACAACTAGGCCTGTCACAATTATTACATAATCATCTGATCGCAATTATTTGAAATAATCGCAATTATTTTGTCATAATCGTTTACATGTTGAAAATTATTCATAATGTTCAAACATTTTCAAAAATAGTGGAAATAGCCGATCTACAAGCTCACAATGCGTCGCGATTGCGACGCGTTGTGAGCTTGTAGATCGGCTATTTCCAAGTATAAAGTTGTCAAATGCGTCAGTCATTTCTTTGTATAGTTAGGTTGTGTGTCATATCTGCCATGTGCAACTTCAAAACCTACAAGCCAAACAGAAATGTAATTGTCAACGACAAAAACACAATTAAATCGTTAATCGCAATTATTTGAGTGACAATTAATCGTCATGTAAAATGTCATAATTGTGATACTGTTGCCCTGTACTCACAATGCGACGCAATGTGAGTTTGTATATCGGCTGTTTTCGTGCATTGCAGATAAAACACTGAACGGATCAAAGGCACAGGCTTTTGATTTAAAGGCGATATTGCCTCACCAGCCTGTCTGTCTCAGTGACGGCTGCAGGGGCGAAAGGTGGCCTGCCAGAGACCCAGACAAAAACCCCAAATCTAAAAAGCTGATCTATTTCCCTGTTTGCAAAGTGATGCGAGATCCCTACACACCTCCTGGTGATTTAAATCAAGGTCATTAACGGAGGGGAGTCGAGGGGGTGTAGAAATTGGGACATTAATCCTGAGGAAATAGGTATCTGCCATTGGAGAGGTGTGCTCAGAATGGAATGGAACGGGCACTGCGATGAAAAATGGTGACACCCACTCCACTTCAGCAGACATTATCTTACACAACTTTTGCTCATCATTTCTAAACTATTCAACATGTCACTGACAAGCTGGCTGGGAGAATGTCGGACCCCACCCCTTCCACTCCCAAGACTCATTTCTCAAACCAAACAGATTAACTATGGACGGTTGAAACTGTCGGGGTATAACTACACATTTGTAAATAGAAATATGAAGACATTAGAATGCATTTGCTTGTTCTTTGCATATTGTGAAATAGTACATAGTTTTCAAAGAGCATCATGTTTTGGTTCAATGGAGATGGCCTTATAGAGACGTACTGTAATTAAGGTCCATACCGGTGGTTTGGCATGTTTTGCTCATTGACTTTACTAGAAGCTGGGCCGCCCTTCGGGCGGCCCAGCGTCTAGTCGGCGACCTGGCCAACTCGGAACAATGTAAATAGGGAATGAATGCCCCGCCCTTTAATGCAAACCCCATTATACCTGTTTTCATAGGACCCGTTTTGACCATCTGTCTGCCTGTGTCCATTTATGCCCATATATGGAGATATCTGTATCTGTCTGTCTGTCTGTCGGCGTCCATTTTATGTCCATATATGGAGATCACTGCAGTTATAGTTCTGGGTCCATTTTATGCCCATATATGGAGATATCTGTCTATCTGCGTCCATTTTATGCCCATATATGGAGTATCTGTCTGTGCCTCCAACTGTGTTGCAGACACAGTGCCGGTTGCGAGTTTAGAAACTCTAGGCTTGCTAAGGGAAACCACACCCCGCACTCATTTTTGAAGCTTGTGATTGGCTGAACCGGAGGTTGGGAGCGCTCCGTTGTAGTCACTTAGACCGCGCGAGGTGCACTAAAACCCAATTATCATTGCGTTTATCGTGCGCTTGCCCAGGCCTTACGGCCTGGGCATAAATAGAACGATTGCATTCACCACGGCTTCGTAACTCGCGCGGCGCTCCGCCGGCCGCGCGGCCCTGGCCCGCTCTTCGCGGGCACTCGCGCCTGCGGCGCTCGGGCATGAAGAGCAGGACCAAGGTCCGCTGGCCTTCGCGCCGCTTGCAATGTCGTGGACAATAACTGAAAACGAGCGCTCCTTCCCTTAGCAAGCCTAGAGTTTCTAAACTCGCGTGCCGGTTCCCCCTTTAATGCAAACCTCATTATACCTGTTGTCATAGGACCCGTTTTGAACATCTGTTTGCCTGTGTCCATTTATGCCCATATATGGAGATATCTGTATCTGTCTGTCTGCGTCCATTTTATGCCCATATATGGAGATCTTTGACCATCTGTTTGCCTCTGTCCATTTATGTCCATATATGGAGATATCTGTATCTGTCTGTCTGCAATCCATTTTATGCCCATATATGGGGGCATTCATTTTATGCCCATATATGGAGAACGCGCGTGCCCGTGGGACGAACGGTTCTCGAGATACGCGGATTACATACATACATACACACTCACAGAGATTTTGTGTTGACTCATGTGGCGTACGTGATGTCAGAGCCTTTTATGAAGTGATGTCACGATGAGTCAGAGCTTTCGCCGATTTCCTCCGGAACAGCCTGATGTCAACAATCAACCCCGCATAAGGAGATTCCGAACGTTTCGCGCCGGTTCGGGAAAACCGCGCGTCGGGTCGGGTCGAGACCCGGCACTGCACTCCGTGCCGCGGCGGGGAACGCGCGTGCCGAATCTGAAGCCGGTGGGACGAACGGTTCTCGAGATACGCGGATTACAGACACACAGACAGACAGACAGACAGACAGACAGACAGACAGACAGACACGCAGAGACTTCTCGCATTTATAGATAGATAATTAGTGTGGTTGCCTCTGCAGGGCAACCACACTAAACCCACAGTTTTGGTAGCACGCACTTGGGGCATAATATGTCTAATCGGCTGGCTTCATTGGGAATCGATTGCTTGCATTTTGCTAAGAGATACGTTACATAGTTACATATATATTTATATTATACATTTATTTGTGAATTAATTAAAATTTAAACTTCTCCCAAATATGGAGATGACTGACATCATAGATGTCTGACGTCATAGACCACATGAGACTGACACAGTACCGGTATGTCCAGTATGTCCATATGGGAATCAGGGATCTCCATATATGGGCATAAAAAAGACTCTCAAATAGGGACATGGACTGATAGATACAGAGAGAGAGATATTTGCAAGTGTGACCCACGTCACGGCAACCACACTTGCAATTTCCAGTTGCATCTTTCTAGTTCATGGTATACTTGACATACTGCTGACCATTATCAAAGCATACAATACAGTAGCTCTGGTCCATAGTGTTAGTGGAGTTCTCCCTAGCGCTATGTTCCTCTACCTCCCGAATTCTTGGCAAATCCGGAAAGACCCGTCGTCTGGTCCGAAAATAACAAAAACTGTTTCGCCCCTCACCAAACCAAAGGTATCACTGGACAGTTGAAAGCTTACTCTACTAAGTGGACGCGGTCTGAGCCCCCCACCACACGATTAAAATACATTTCTAGGGCTAAATGAAAAATATTCCACCAGATGGAGACAGTCTTCCTGGTTGAAGACTGTTTTTACAAAAACAGCGCTTCCAACGTCGCAGAGTTGAATAACACCCAATGAGACAATGCTCTGTGTGATTCGGTCCTCTGACCTGCGCGGCAGTAGTGAGTTGGGACCCTGATGGTGACGACAAATAGTGAAAAACAAGAAGAAATGGAGTCTCCATCCGGTGGAATATTTTTCAATTAGCCCTAGAAATGTATTTTAATCGTGTGGCGGGGGGCTCAGACCGCGTCCACTAAATAGAGTAAGCTTTCAACTGTCCACTGATATTTGGTTTGGTGAGGGGCGAAACAGTTTTTGTTATTTTCGGACCAGACGACAAGTCTTTCCGGATTTGCCAAGGATTTGGGATGTAGAGGAACATAGCGTTAGGGAGAACTCCACTAACGCTATGGACCAGAGCTAACAATACAGTACAGATTTTACAGTGTGGCTGAATGCCAAGCCATCTAGAACAGTAGACCAACAGTAGACCAATCACAGCTCTCGCTGCTACGTGGCACATGACCTCATCATGACACAGAACAACCTCCGGCCAGATCACAGCATAAACAGTTTGCACGACCAGGAAATGCATTGTGAATAGAAAGCAACACTGATAAACAGTGTGAAAGGATCATATAGTAATCCCTCAAATAAACAATATTCAAAAGTGCATGAATTATTTACCGCACATAGTTTCTCGGGTAAGTTTGGTAACGATTTATTGACTTAGACAAAAATGTAAACATATGCAAAGTCTAAAAAAAAAGCCAGCAACAGAAATGTCTGATATTATGTGCAAAGCTGTGAATAGACAATGACGTATTGATGATGTATATGGGCCAGAGACGTGCAGAGAATGTTAGAGAGGCAGGGGCTGACATTTCTTAAAAGGGCCTTTTTGTGAAAATGTGAGCTTGGAGGTCGGCTATTTTCGGTGCTAGATAGGCCTACCACCCTGAAGTAAGCATAATCAAGTCAATACTGGGATTTCTACACAGATATTGCAATTCTTTGAACACAAGATGCTGCATTCAAGTTCAGGAGAGTTTGGACAAGGCAATTCTCTTGAATGCTGCCTTCAGGTATGGCATGGAAAGGGGGGGGGGGGGCAGGGGGGCATTTGCATTTATTTCACCACAGTAAAAACTGCATTCCTGGTCTGGAGAGGGCACTTTTTACAGACGGATAAAAGGGCAGGGGCTCAAGCCCCCTTTGACGTCTACTGTATGTGTGCACGTGCCTGGTATGGACGTTGAAGATGGCTACTTCCCTCATTTCCCTCTCTTCTCAGGAGGTACAGCGCCACCATGGGCGAGACCCCGCCTCACCTCCCCTCATAGCTGTGGGGTCATGGTAGTGGGTGCACTGGTGCAGACGTGCTGCTGGCATAATTTCCCCAACAGCGAGCATGTTATTGGACAACGGAGACTAATCTGGCTCTGACAAGCCTGACCCTGATTCATTTAAATCAATGGTATGAAGAGTGCTCCCAGGCACAATTCCTTTTAATTTACTGCATTATTTAAAGACAAGGGAGCCACTGCATGAGGCATCTCAATAACCCATTCTCCACCACTGTGTGATTAGTCTAATTACGTTGGGTGTTTCCGTTCTCATTTCTTTTTTAGCGTCTCTAACCTTCCGCCATGTTTAACACTTTGAATGCCATCATTTTGCCATAACTAATGTAGATTAGCCAAGGCTTTTTCCTTTTGTTATTTACCAGATTTTTGGCGGCTCTGTGTGCGCGAGGGTTCCGATTCACGGCCGCTGAAAGTATTTTCTTTCACGCGGAGAAGAGAAAATACAACCGCGATGATCCATGTGTACGTTATGGTCCATAGAAAACAGGCCGTTTTGACCAAACACGCGATATGGGAAAAGAAGGCGAGATATACAGTATGCATTTCAATGCAGCCAGGATGAACACAACTCAATGGGAAGTCGCCGGTTGTAGTATTCCGCGAGGCATCATGGGAAATTGAGTCCCCTCGCTCACTCCCAGAGAGAGGGCGAGTGCCAAAGTCCGGCCGGCCGGCCGGTAGTACCTCGGACGGCCGCTAGTACATTCAGACGGCCGGTGCTATATTCGGCCAGCCGGCCGGTACATTCGGCCAGCCGGCCGGTATATTCGGCCGGCCGGCCGGTACATTCGGCCAGCCGGCCGGTATATTCGGCCGGCCATGAACTGCATTAGGCCGGCCGGCCGGTACATTCGGCCAGCCGGCCGGTACATTCGGCCGGCCGGCTGTCTTTTCGGGGTCGGGTCCTACTCTGACGTCATATGGAGGTCTTTTGGAGGTCTTTTCGGCGTCGGGTCCTACTCTGACATCATATGGAGGTCTTTTGGAGGTCTTTTCGGGGTCGTACGTCGTATGGAGGTCTTTTCGGGGTCGGGTCCTACTCTGACGTCATATGGAGGTCTTTTGGAGGTCTTTTCGGCGTCGGGTCCTACTCTGACGTCATATGGAGGTCTTTTGGAGGTCTTTTCGGGGTCGTACGTCGTATGGAGGTCTTTTCGGGGTCGGGTCCTACTCTGACGTCATATGGAGGTCTTTTGGAGGTCTTTTCGGCGTCGGGTCCTACTCTGACGTCATATGGAGGTCTTTTGGAGGTCTTTTCGGGGTCGTACGTCGTATGGAGGTCTTTTCGGGGTCGGGTCCTACTCTGACGTCATATGGAGGTCTTTTGGAGGTCTTTTCGGTGTCGGGTCCTACTCTGACGTCGTATGGAGGTCTTTAGGAGGTCTTTTCGGGGTCGTACGTCGTATGGAGGTCTTTTCGGGGTCAGGTCCTACAGGCCGGCCGGTACATCAGGCCGGCCGGCCGGTACACCAGGCCGGCCGGCCGGTACACCTGGCCGGCCGGCCGGTACATCTGGCCGGCCGGCCGTTACAGGACCCTAACCCTAACCCTAACCCGAACCCGAACCCTAACCCTAACCCTAACCCATACCCTAACCCTAACCCTCCATATGACGTCAGAGTAGGACCCGACCCCGAAAAGACCTCCATATGACGTCAGAGTAGGACCCGACCCCGAAAAGACCTCCATACGACCCCGAAAAGACCTCCAAAAGACCTCTCTACGACGTCAGAGTAGGACCCGACCCCGAAAAGACCTCCAAAAGACCTCCATATGACGTCAGAGTAGGACCCGACCCCGAAAAGACCTCCGAAAAGACGTCCGGCCGGCCTAATGTACCGGCCGGCCGGACGAATATACCGGCTGGCCGGCCTAATATAGTTCATGGCCGGCAGAATCTACCGGCCGGCCGGCCTAATGTACCGGCCGGCCGGACGAATATACCGGCTGGCCGGCCTAATATAGTTCATGGCCGGCAGAATCTACCGGCCGGCCGGCCTAATGTACCGGTCGGCCGGCCTAATGTACCGGCCGGCCGTCTGAATTTACTAGCGGCCGTTGGCCGCGGCCGCGGCCGGCCGGTATATCCGACCGGCCGCGGCCGCGGCCAACGGCCGGCCGGACTTTGGCACTCGCCCTTACTGCACTCCCAGGCGCGGTAGTGCGAGGCTAACGGTTACCATGGTAACCAGTTAACACGTCAGGTAACGTGTTAATTCTGAGGAGGTCACACAGAGTCTGTGACTGAAGGGGATGCAGGTATTGGTCTATACATACGATCACTGTCGGATCTAAACCTTGTACAGCAGGGTTGCCCAATTAGTTTTTCCCAAGGGCCAAATCATGTCTAGGGTACCGAGCCGAGGGCCACAACATTGCAGGGGGCCACGGTGGCGTTCCCGCTACTCCAGTGACAATTCAGATATCGTCGTTGTCAGGTGAAAATCTTGTATGTCCAAAATCGTTCGTTTTGCATTTAGCATTTTAAAAATGATTTAAACTAGTGAAAACAGCCGATCTACAAGCGCGAGGCGTTGTGTGCTTGTGGATCTGCTGTTTTCACTACTTTACAGCCTTGTTCCTTTCAGCAAAGTCCAATCTTGTTAGATTCTCGGTGGTGTTTGATTTATTTCATGGCTATAAGACAGAGGGATTCACCTTCTGCACATTCACAGATGGGTTCAGGGGTGTCGCACCAAATTCTGGGCCCCGGGTACAAGGATTCACTGTGGGGCCCCTGTGCTTTAACTATTGAAAAATAGCAGATATACAAGCTCACAGCGCGGCACCGAGTGCCGCGCTGCGAGCTTGTAGATCTGCTATTTTTGAAAAATTGTGAAAATGTGTGCAAGAAACCTATGTCAAGGACCCCCAAGATGATATGTATTTGGCCACAGACCCCGATCTCAAAATATTTAGTTCCAGGGACCCCCAGAAGCAAAATTTTAGTTAGAAATGTTCGCTTAAAAAAATACATATACCGGTATCCAAAGATTTTCACACATTTTCACGACTTTTCAAAAATAGCAGATATACAAGCTCACAGCGCGTGGATAAAGTTATTAGGGCCCCTCCACCTTGGGCCCCAGTAACTCAGTCCCACTTTCCTACCCCTTGTGACGCCCCTGGATGGGTTCATCAGGAACCGACCCATTCATCAAAGCATTTTGATTTTATTTTTTTTCCACCCATTATTTTTTCCCTGGCATTAAGTAGCTTTTGATAAAGTCTTAATTTCCTTACTACATCATTATTAGCTTTTGATACCAGCGTGCCATCTGGCAAACGTTAAAGCACACGGAGATAAGAATTCATAATGAATATGGTTGACTCTCTGACAGATTGTAATAAAGGAGAGGGGCTGTGACAATTATCGCAGAGACAGAGCGTGAGGGCATTTGACAATGTGGCATGCCTGCACTTGCTAATTGCAATCCTGCATTTCCCCCCCCGTCTCGCAAACCATCAGGAATATCCTTTACGGGGCTACTCCTTTACACATTCCTATCGAATAGTATACATGTATTTTTGTATGATATACATTTCATAGCCACCACAGGTAGACAGTTTAACCACATTTAACCACTTGCATCCCTATTCTGGGCATGTCATAATAGGCGAACATTCAGAAAATTCAAAAATATCAGATCATGTTGTGTTGTTGAGCTTGTGGATTGAATATGTTTGGTGAAGATATTTGGTGTAGAGCAGTGGTTTTCAACCAGTGGTCCGGGGACTGAGGGGGTTCCAGGTGGTCCCCAGCTAAATGATGGAGAGCTGGTAACCAAATGGATCCTTATAGAGCTTTAAATATTTTTACGCTCTCGAGAGTTAAATTATTGTTTACACAAAATACTATGCCTTAGGGTCTGGAAGTCTAAATCTCATCAAATGGCGGTCCGTGGCTCAAACGCCGAATACATAATGGACCTTGATATGAAAAGGGTTAAAAAACGCTGGTGTAGAGGGAAGAAATGAGGAGGAGGAGGAGGCCATGTATAGCGTTTAAATGAATCTTGTGCGACGACAGAAAATCCCACAGTGAATAAAATCACATGTGAGGCTGCAGCGTCATTGGGCACAGTAAGATGTGCCAGAGAGACCTCAACCGGTTGAGAGCGCTTTCCTTCCCACCTCCACGTGTGAGAAGAAGGAATCCAAATGGTTTCTATTTAGCCGTGTTGTCAGCTCCTCCCGGCACCACCTGCCATCAGGACGTTTCGCAAGCGAAATCAGAGGAAACACACGTGAAACGATGATGGTGAGAGTTGTCCCATAATTAAATCCACCTCGCCGCAGGCTACACCATGATCTTCGCAAATAAAATCGAGGGAGCAGCACATATACGTATTACGTATGTAATTAAAGAAGTTGCTTCTGCAACACAGGCTTCCGAGGGGCTGATCTGCCCTCAGTGTCAAGCTGGCATATCAGCAGTGCATGGGCCCTGTGCGAAGCATCCAAATACCTCCCCATATCGTGGCAATGTGGAGGCTAAAACCGTGTGTCATTAGTGAATTACACAGGTGCCAGAATGAGTTTATCATCTGGAGTATGAAAAGCCTCATAATAACCTAAGGAGCTGCTTATGAAACGGGTCCTATCTCTTAAGCTAAATGAAACGCCACACTGATATGAGATTATCCGGCGTCGGAGCAGACACTGTTGCCCCGAGGCCTGCTGGAACCCGTCTATGATGCACTCCTTTCCCCCTAATCTTTTTTTTTGGAGCCTTAAACAAGCACAAGCACATGGGCAAACGAAAGCGGAGGGGAGCAGGAGGGGGGGGACTTGTTGTTGCTATAAGGTGGTTGGTTACATGTTTTCTTCTTAAAGGTGATACACCATGAAATTTCACTTTTCCTATTTTAAAACCTTTTTTTGGGGTCCCACTAGCACCTTCTATCCTCACAAAGTCCCATTTCAGACCGTTGTGTCTTTCTCTGGTTTTGGGAAGGTGGAGGTTAAAAGCATCCCACGGGTTCTCAAAACAGGCTGTCCAGATTTGCTGCCGCCGTCGATGACGTCATCGATCTAGACGTATGACGATGTCCTGCAACCCGGGAATAGCAGGTCTACAAGCTCACAGTGCATTGCATCTAGGGGTGTAACGATATAGTAACTGTATCGGAATATCGTTTTTAACTTAAACAATCGAAGTATATTGAAATGAAAACAGCTCAAATCGAATCGTATTGTTTTATTTTGTATCGTATCGAATCGGCAGTGCAAAGAATCGATTGTATCGATACTACCTACTTGTGCATTGTATTTAGCATTTTTAAGAAGAAAAAATTAAAAGGAGGGGTTTAATTACTTTTCCTTTCCATATAGCTACACTGGTCTATCGATAAATGTGTGTAATCTCTCTGTTCATGTCAAGGTGCGGGTTTGTCAATATACAATGTCCATGTATTTGGCAGATAATCACTGTGTTTACTTATTTATATCCATAATAATAAATGTTTCCCTTAAAAACCTGCACTATACACACCTTTTACACAGATTTAATTTCTTTGCTAAATAGTTACTACTATATCGATTTTAAATCATTGAATCGAATCGTATCGTATCGCCTTGAATGAACCAATATCGCCCATGTATCGTATCGTCAACCATGTATCGTGATATGTGTCGAATCGCTATTAAAATGTATTGTTACACCCCTAATTGCATCGCAGTGCGTTGTGGGAGCGGCTATTTTCCTCGCGGCACACCGTCGTATGACTGAGTATAATTTGGTTATTATTTAGCCATACAATGGACTACGAGCAGACCATTTACAGCAGCGGCTTTGGGAAGACGTTATAATGACAATTTAGGCGTTTAGCAAACGCTCTCATCCACAGCAATGTACAGGTGCCAGATCAGAGTAAGCAGGGTAACCATGAACCATGAACCCTAATAGTCAACAGAGAGATGCAGACGGACAGACGCTCACACAAAAACACACCTGGAAACCTCTGTCCTGCCAGGTGCATTTCCAATAGGCCGTTAGTACAATAATACAAAGAAAATCTAAAAAAATAAGAGATAAGGAAGAGCACGTCTAACTGACCTCATGGTGATTCAAACAAGCTACTGTTTACAAGTTCGCCTCTCTACCTATTAGGCTGCTGCTGGCTACCTTTAGTAAAAAAAGAAAACATTAATAATGTATCCGGCAAGGACACCAATTCTATTCGCTATACAGTATATCTACCGAAAAACATTTAACCTGAAGCAAATACGGAAATAATACCCACAAATGGGAATAGCACAGCGGTACATGAGTATTCATGTGCTCCAATGCCCTTGGGGGTTTTATATGTGGAACTTTTCATTATTACAGTGTCCTGTTTTCCCAGAAATGAGAGAGAAAAGCCAGCCTCTTTATCTGATGTTGCATCAACAAACGGCTCCATTGTGAATGAATGGATGGAACTGATACTTGATGAGCATTTGACATGGGTATTGGGTACATCCGTTGGTTTGACATTCTTACCCCGCCCCACGTTGCAGATTTCTGTGTCTACTATTGCCAGTTTAGAATGGACTGCACGGGCACCGTGGTATGGAAGGTTCTGATCTATTCTACAGAACTAAGCATATATTACAGGCCTTTTTGGGTATCTACTGAAAGAACCCAGGATTTTAACCTATTAAAAAGGTAGTCTGGGGTATCAGGTTTATGGTACAGCAGGGGTCTTCAACCTTTTCAGGCCACGGACCCCTTAGTTGAGAGAGAGATGAAGCAGGGACTTTTTCATAGGATTCCATATAGTTTCATTGTTTGACAGCACGATCATCATAGTATTTTGGATTCACGTCTATTTGTGTTTTCAGATATTTAACCACTTGAACAGTCTTTCACTCTGTACTTAGTCTGCTCTTTTTCCCCTCTCTACACCAAAGCTCTTTGCCGAAAATAGTCGATCTACAAGCGTTGTGAGCTTGTAGATCGGCTATTTTCGGAGTTCACGGAATATGGATATGGATATATTATATGAAAAAGGAGGAAAAAACTTTCTATCACTCAAAGATTTGGAGGACCCCCTGCAGTAACTCTGAGGACCCCCTAGGGGTCCCGGACCCCCTGTTGAAGACCCCTGTGGTACAATAAAGGAGGCAGAGATGAACCACATGACTCCCTCTTTCTGATTGGCTAAGCCACCAATCACTACATTAACCATGGATTCAAAGCCAGAAGAGTATCTTAACGTTTCCTCCAGTGCCATTAGCCTAATGAATGATCAAATAAACAGGGATGAGTAAGAGCACCCCTCACCTATGCAAACTATCCACTTGACCCTACTTCAATGTAAACCCGCGTATACAAGCCATGTTTGAACTGAGCCCCTGTGTGAAGTCTCATTCACCTCAGACTCCAAATGAAGGCGTTGTTTTTTTACCTTGAGCGCAGAATGCTGAAACACAAACTCATTCAAGTTATGTTGGAACTAGGGCTTCAATGATCGAGTGTTTTTTTTAATAGATAGGCCTATATCAACAACAAAAATAGTGAAAGGTTCTAGATCGATGATTTCGTAGAACTGAGCCCCTGTATGAAGTTTGAGTCAAATTGGACCCAACTGAAGGTAGAAGATGACAGATAAAGAGAACACTGTAACATCATGTCATTCTTTTGATGAGAGTATAACGGCTACATACAGTAGAATGCTTCTTCCCCTGCATTGTGTCCATTTTCTTCTACACAGTAAAATCCTTCTCTTAAGTGCTACTTTAACTGAGAGTACAATTGTAAAAAGTGGACCTGTCCATTTGCTTACATTTGTACAATCCCAGAGTTACACATGGATTAATTAACATGTGTAAAGCAAAGAAAAAAGGCTCTTTTTATCAGACACAGACACATGTTGTCAAACGAATATTCCACAATCATTTTGTAAAGTTGAAATGGAAAGCAATGGACCTGAAAAGTGACTTTCAGCGTTCCCAGCAGGATTAGGCGCATTCCACTCTGCCCACAGAGAGGATGTCATATTTTGTCAACGGATCATCGCGACCATCTATATTAAAAAAACAATGAGAGTTCAGCATTCAACCAGCATTGTCAGCCATGCCGAGAAGCTTGCGGCGTTATAAAGTAAGACGACCTTGAATCTGGTCACCACTCAGAAGTGTGTTTGTTTCCTGTCAGGTTAAAATGCAAATGGAGGTGTCTGCAGACCTGAATCCCCCCGGAAGCTGCAGTAAATGTAGAGATTACCATGATTTGTGCTCATATTCAAAGATAAGCCATCGAGTGGGGTATTCATCTAGAAGGCGATGAAAGGAGATTATGAAAAGTGTTGAAAACGTCAGTTAAGAACCGCCTGTATTAAAGGAATACTTCACCCCCAGAATGACTTTTATTCCCCTATCAATTACTAGCCTTGAATTCATGGACATTTTTTTGGAGCATTTGTTCACGGTGAATGAAGAATTCAATGTAGAAAATATTTAATGAATTGAAGAAAATAGTAATTCAACATTAACAACAGCAAAACTATTCAAAAGTCTGTTCAAAATAACTCTCATAGTATAATACATGTGTCGTGTATCCAGTGGTATTCTCAGAACTTCCAAACCCCTGCATTTATGCTCCAACATTACTATTCAAAACACTTAGAATAAAGTCTCACGCACGAAAGAGGAGTAAGCCTTGGCAAGCGTGTGCACATTTGAGCTCAGCTCTTATTAAAACCCCACTTGCCCAGGTGAGAAAAACAGAAATTCTGCATTCAAAGTAATTGAAAGAGAAATGATTGTTTTAGATGTGGAGTAATCCTTTAAGGAGGATTGCTAGAATGGAAATGCCATTGTAGGCCCAACTTTTAGGACCCCGACAAAATCAATTAATGGTCAATATCGTACCCTGTGAGGAAGAGAACCTAACACAAACAAGGAAAATGCTGTCTGATGAGATTAATTGCTTGAACTGTAATGATCGTCTTGCCTGAGAAGTTATCTAAAGCTCAATGGAAAAAACTCGATTCCCCCCCCCCCATCCTGCCATTATCTTGGGAGTTTTCTGTAGCTATCACTTCGTTTTGTACTTTTGCCTGTAAACGTTGTTTGTCAGTGCAACATTTCGACTCGTAAGAAGTAGTGCAGTTGTTGTGTGTGACTGTCTGACTTGTGTGACTCTCCCGGAGTTATGGGAGTTAATGAGAGCAGGTTGACAATGCGAGGCTACTGAGAGCCCTCAGGGTCTGTCGGGGAGTCAGTAACCCATTAGCCATAGCCTCGGGGCAAACAGCTCGCAGAAAGTGGAGAGTTCAGCATCCCCCATTTTATCACCGAGCCGCTATGCAAAAGGGTGATACTGCGGTGGCGGTATTTACTGGAGACATGGCAGAAACTGCTTTGTCTCGCCACTGTCATCACAGACAGGGCTCATCTAGCGCTCTGTGTCGTCTGAAACCCGAAACCCGAGAAAACACACACACACACACACACACACACACACACACACACACACACACACACACACACACACACACACACACACACACACACAACACAAACACAACACAACACAACACAACACAACACAACACAAGACAGACACATAATGAGGACGTTCAGCGTTGGCATACAGTTTATCCCCGAGTTGAACGCACACATGCACCGGGCCTTTAGAAAGGTAGTGTTGCACTGAGAGTTGATACAGACAAGAGTAATGGCTCTCACACCTGTAACATGATTCTGTCTTTAGAAGCCATGCCTGGGGATCAGTGGGTGTGCCCACACTCATTTCTCCCAGTTGGACACCAATATTGTGCAGGGCTCTTTGTCCTTGTGTGATGGGTCAAAATGATAAATCCTCTCTTAGCTCTCCGGTTTTGCAAATAGCCACAGAAAAGGGATAGGCCTGGGAGCATTTTTTTTTATTTTTTTATTTTTGGCTTTGCATAAACAAGAAATGGGGGAAATAAATGAAGATGGGGGGGAAATGCATTCACAGCAGACTGCTGAGTGTTCATTTAACTCTGTGAGTGTAAGATTCGACTCTTACGGGTCAATTTTTATACTAACTCAGGACTTTATTATCAAAGACATTATTACTTGTCAGGAAAACTTCTTGCACAGTAAAATCCAGAGTGTTCAAATGGACTAGAGGGACCAATTTGTACACTTAAATGCTAAATGAACACTCAGGACTTTACAGTGTGTCACTTGGGAAGCCATACAGTATGTATAGTAGGCATGTGACCCATTTTGGAACTCAACCCATATGTTAAAGAAACAATCATATTTCTGTATACGTCCCCGTCTGGGGACCAGTGAGTGAAGTGAGTTTCATTTGTTCTGTTGAAAAGGCGGAGGATGATATGAGAGTCGATTAATCTTAAATCTACATATACGTTTTGTCGTGAAATAATGCCCTACTTTGTCGTACAACAGTGTTGTGCAAAAGTAGCAAAAATAGCCAATCTGCAAGGTCACAATGCGTCAAATCGTGAGCTTGTACTGTAGATCTGCTATTTTTGCTATATCTTTCATACATTGAACATTAAAGTGGTTAACTCTGTGTGTTTTATAAATACAGTATATAGGCAATGAAAAGTATTAACAAGAGTTTATGACTATACTAATGTAATAACTAAGTTTGGGTCCATTGGAACACAATCCTCTTATTATTTTCTTAAGTTAAAGTAGGGCTACCACAATAAAATATAATGTTACACTGTATTCAAACTTTGACTTGAGTAAAAGTACGAATGTATTGACCTAAAGTGTAAGTATATAAATTAGTACCAAAAGTAAGTAATAGGGGAAATAAATGAAGGAGGGGGGAAAATGCATTCACAGCAGCCTGCTGAGTGTGCATTTAACTATTATTTGTCAGGAAAACTTCTTGCACAGTAAAATCCAGTGTTCAAATTGTACACTTTTAAATGGTAAATGAACACTCACTTGGGAATGTTTTCTTAGGAATGACCTAGAGTATGAAGTGCATATCAAAAACTGACAACTGCCAACATATTCATTAGTAGACTCATTTAAAGTTGATTGGTTTTACAGTCATGTTTTCATTGTAACCTCAAAGTACAACAGAATGACATACAGCTATAAAAAAAACACACATTTTGTAACAGAAACTTCTGTTGTGAAGCAAGACACAGCACTCACTGTCAACTGTACCAGTATAGCAGTAAGAGATGACACAGAGATAATATAGAAAACTCAAGCAGTGAAACCTTCAGCTGAACAGAGCAACAGAGACCACTGGTGCTATCAGGAGCAAGACGTTAACAGCAGTGCTTGTAGCGCTGTTGTGAAGCAGAGTGGTTGAGAATGGGCCGCTGTTGCACAAGTCAAACTGGCAGCAGCTCATTTTTGCCGCACCAAAATCCATTGCCACACAACGGCTCTTTGAGATACAGCCCTTCGCGTACACCTCAAATCCATCGGATGCCACTGTGAACATAAATAAAACATATTGTCTGTAATTAATGCTCCACGTCCAGAACATTTATTTAACGTTCTTCTGAGCTGAATAATGTGAGATAATTTGGGTTGAACAGGAGAGGCCACGTGGTCTGAAGCAGACGTGTTACCTGTGGATGAGAAGCAACTATCCTGGGAAGCAGGACAGTCCTCCCAGCTAGTTTCAGAGCAGGTTCCTACGTCTCCAGCACTAGCGCACCGGTAACATTTCAAGGCAGAGGCTAAGACAACAGGTGGGCGTTATCATAGAAGTTACGTTAAGACTGAAAGCAAATGTAAACTTGACACGCCATGCGTGTGTATTGGAAGCATGACTTTGTGAACAAACCATTACTATTACATTTATCAAAAGATACAAATATGTTGTGTTCAATGTGTTGTGAAAGCATGTTTGAGAAGATAGTTAACAGCATTTGGGTGGAATGAATGAATGAATGAATGGGGAACAAAGAAAAGAAAAAAAAGAAAAGCGTTAAACCCCAACATCATAAAAAACGTACCTTTTGGGAAAAGCAGAACCCCAAGGATCACTATGACTACATGCATTTTGTTGTTCAACTGAAGAATTGGGCAATGGTACAGCTTTGAATCTTCTCTTACAAAGCCGAAATAGGGCCGGCAGCGATGCCCTGCCTCGCCGACTAAGTCTATTGTAGGTTGTAACTGATATTGTAACTGATCACATGGCGCACTGTTACACCAGAGTTGCTTGCCTATCGAATTCAGTTACCCGGATGTTGTGGTTCCATCACATCCTACGAGTTGATCAGCTGTCAACTACGCACTGGACAACTTTGTGCTGCGCGTGCGTGTGTGTGTACACGGAAACTGCACCTGAGTGTTCATGTTACCGCGGCGTGTGTGTGCATTTGTACTGCACGCGTGTGTGTGTGCTCATATTACCGCAGTGTGTGTGTGTTTTGTGTGCGTGCGTGCGCGCCAGCATGTCTGAATGTGTGTGGGTGGGTGTGGGTTTGTGTTCTTTTTTTTTTTCATTCAACCTTTTATTCTGGAAAAGACATTGAGGTTGCCCTCATTTGCAGTGTGGGTGTTTTGAGAACAAAACCAAGCATTTGAAATCATGTTTTATTATCCCTGTAGTCCTACATTAAGTCTGTTGAAGTGCATGAAGATATCACTCACATTGTCAAAGAAACATAACTCTGCTAATGCTTTATGTTTCCACAAGCTGTCTTCCTCCATTCACTAGTTGAATTGATGGGCTGATACCTGAATGTATATTTTTCTGATCTAATTGGGCACATATAGTGTATTCGTTGATGACATTTGATATTGAATAATTGTAATGCTATGTTGATGAATTGAATACAGGACTACAATGGAAACAGGTCACCAGGACCTTTTGATTATTCCCTTTTCAGAGTCAAATACACATAACGGCTGTCAAATAGACAAATATACTGTAGAGATCAACATGCACTGATGACAGATGTCAACTTAAACCAAAAACGCACATAATGTATATCGTCACTGTCGTAAAATAATGCCCTACTTTGTCGTACAACAGTGTTGTGCAAAAGTAGCAAAAATATCCAATCTACAAGGTCACAATGCATCAAATTGTGAGCTTGTAGAGCTGCTATTTTTGCTATATCTTTAATACATTGAACATGAAAGCGCTTAACTCTTTGTGTTTTATATATAAGATACTAATAACTACTAATAACTACAAAACTATTTCAGAGAAGTACTGCTCAATTCCAAAGGTGTAGACAGCAGAATTCCAAGGCACTCCGTCTTTAGTGAAAACAATAATGATTCATTTTCTGAGCAAGGCAACAAGTTGACCAACGTGTTTCGACCTACTAGGTCTTCATCAGGATCTCTTTTTGTAACTAATAACTACGTTTGGGTCCATTGGAACATAGGTGATGTTTTCAGGAAACCTTTTTTTTATACTTTTTATCCCACGATTTTGCAACCCATTTTTCACCCAGTGCCAATTGCCTATGTAATCCTGGGCTCTGCTCTCCCTCTGCCACGCCTGGGGAGACAACGGACTGACCTCATGCTTCCTTCAATGCATGAGTAGTCCAAGTTGTTTCTTTTCACCTGACAGGGGGGGATTTCCCCGGGATGGACGTAGCGCGTGGAAGGAACACGTTATTCCAACCAGTCCCTTTCCCCTCCATCAAGCGCCCCGGCTGGCCAGGGGGAGGCATTATTGAGACCAGGATTACTGCATGTTTTTGTGAGGGTATCAACCCTAGGAGACACAGGGAGAACATGCAAACTCCACACAGAAAGGCCCTATCGCCGACCCCACCTAGGGTGTGGGTGCTGATGACGCGGAGGGAGAAACATGCCCCCAGCACAAACAGCGTCCCCCGGCGGGAATCGAACCCAGGACCTTCTAGCTGTGAGGCGAAGCGCTAACCACTGCGTCACCGTTTTCAGGAAAACTTCTTGCACAGTAAAATCCAGAGTGTTCAAATGGACTAGAGGGACCAATTGTACACTTTTAAATGCTAAATGAACACTCAGGCACCCTGTAGACAATATGCCTTCTGGTTGGTTCCAAGATTTCTAGCGGAAGTGCTGCGTTTAACGGAAATTACATTAGGGGAAAACCGGGGAAGCTCACTTCCGAGGAAGCTCACACGGCGGAAGTTGAACGCTTTCTGCCTTATATTGTCACCAGGCTTTTCTCTTCGCAGATGAGTAAAGCCTGGCTACGCGAGGCTACTCAGGACTTGGATCACTTGGGAAGCCATACAGTATGTATAGTAGGCATGTGACCCATTTTGGAACTCAACCCATATGTTAAAGAAACAATATGTCTGTATACGTCCCCATCTAGGGACCACTGAGTGAAGTGAGTTTCATTTGTTCTGTCGACAAGGTGTAAGATGATATGAGACTCGATTAATCTTAAATCTACATAATTATACGTTTTGTGATAAAATAATGCCCTACTTTGTCATACAACAGTGTCGTGCAAAAGTAGCAAAAATAGCTTATCTACAAGGTCACAATGCGTCAAATCTTTCATACATTGAACATGAACATGAACATATATGAATATATTAGTAAGACGCCTAAAGGCGACAAGCGGCCTGTGTCGCGGCATGTCTTGGCCATCTGGCCAGTGATGTATATCGGACCAGTTACCCATATATGGAGACCCCTGGTACCCATAATATGGAGATCCATGTACTGTATATGGAGATATGCTGTGAGACCCCAAGCATGCTTACTCAGTTATTCGTTATGTGAAAGTCCTATGATGTATATGACATCTGGCATCATACATACAATCACTTTTATGCCCATACATGGAGATCCCTGTCTGTAGAACCAGCCACACAAATACAGGCTGCCTTCCTCCAAATACGGGCATTCCCATACAGTATGAAGTCCTGTTAGATATGGGCTTAATATTGAAGACAATTAAGGGATCTCTATATATGGGCATAAAAGGGATTCTGTTAGTGTGGTTCCCCTGACATCACAGTGATGTCAGAGAGTAATGTCAGAGCGACAAACCCATAGACCGCGAAAAAGCGTACACGGACAGATGTCCGTCTCGGAGACATGATGTGCCGTTTCTCATACTAAACTGCGACCTTCGGTCACATTAAGCAATGAAAAGTAACAGGAGCTTATGACTAACTACGTTTGGGTCCGTTGGAACACAGGTTCTTTTTATCCATTTAACGGTTTTGGACACACAGTACAAGGTTTCCGCCTGACAGCGGATATATGAGACTCACTTAATCTTAAATCTACATATAAGAAGGTGAAGAACACACCAGGAGCTCAGAGCTCTACATTTAGTGGATCCATTGAACTGGATTCCTGCTATTTTAAATTGTGTGAAACCATTCAAAAACATTTAGGTGATTTATTGCATTAGTGGACGGCCACAGCAGACGAGTACAAAGGGAGATTGTCTGAAGATTACAGTGATGAAATAGTCAAATTTATTAACTTGACAGCTGGATATTCCAATTTCTCTGCCGCTGAGCCATGTAGATTTTCCAGAGTGCAAACACGCTTAAGTACTTCTTCAGAGTCAATTAAATCAGATACTAGTTAAATTACCATTTTTATTAACCTGCGGGTTACCATTTTTGTAATTTTAAATCACCATTGGAAAAGACTATTAGAATGGCTTTCCTATGAAGACAGAACCAGGGGTCATTTAGAGAGCAGGAGAATTAATCACACAATGTCAATTCAAATCTACCTTTCAATTCGCACTAAACCTCACATCGCGATTTACATGTGCATGGAGATTTATCTAGTACTCAGTGGTTAGTTAAAGGAAAGATTACGGGTGGTGGAGGGCTACACCTTCCTAAGAGCCCTATAGGAAACCTAAGCCCCTGACCGGGGCAAAAGAAAAGATGATTAAAAAGTTGTATGGAATTACAGTGCTTTACGGTGGGCCTGTTAAACGTCTGCAGAGTTCAAAATACCAGCAAATCGTTTTCCATTTTCCATACCTGTGCGTTCTCCTGTAAGTTAGTCTTGGAGTGTGGAGTCATAATACATCAAGAGAACATTAACCTTTAGTTTTGTGGTGGAAAGATGGAATCTCAATTAACAAGAGTAAATAATCCTTGTGATTACTTTTAGCCAGCCTTTATCCGGTACATAACCTAATTAAATGGACCATCCCCACATAAAAACCATATCTAATCGAAAGCTTTGATGAGGCGTTGCAGCATGCCCCTTGGATTTTAAAGCACATCCACCCACACACACATACATACAATACACCCGCTCGCGTGTGCATGCACATGCACACATACTGTATACGGTACACACCCACCTATACACCCAGCATGCAAGGTTTCATAGTCTCATAATGAACAGGTACAATAATGTGTCAGGTATACTGAATGCTTCAAGGTTTAGATACACTCTAAAATCCTCAGTGTCCTCAGTCTGAGAGTGTACAAATGGAACCATATTATGGACCCTTACAGGTCTTTTGATTCCATTAGTACTCTATTTAGAGTCGGTGGTGGAAAAGGTCCTCTTATTCTTTACTTAAGTTAAAGTAGGAATACCTCAATCAAATATAATGTTACAAGTAAAAGGCCTGTATTCAAATTTTGCCTTGAGTAAAAGTATGAATGTACAGTATTGGCCTAAAGCAGGGATGGGCAACTTTGATGATGGAGAGGGCCACTATATTTCCACACTCACCCCAGAGGGCCACAATGCATATTATACATAAAAAAGAGCCGATCTACAAGCTCAAAACGTGTCGCACTGCGACGCGTTTTGAGCTTGTAGATCGGCTATTTTTGCTATTTTTGAATTGGAATGCTGAAAACTAACTTTTATTTAATTTGTATATATATATATTTTTTTCAAATGCTTTCATACGTTCTCATGTTAACTTTATGAACTTAAATACAAATACATTGGACATAAAAAATACAATAACATTTGAATACTAGTCATTAAGCTACTAATATAGACTGAAGTAATTAAAGCGGGTAATTTTTCCATGTTTGGAATTGTGACAGCTGAAATCAATAATATAACAGTAATCCAATATCAACCTGCGGGCCGCATTAAGTGAAGGTGGGGGCAGCATGTGGCCCCCGGGCCGCCAGTTGCCCATGTATGACCTAAAGTGTACGTATATAGTACCAAAAGTAATAGCTGTCAAATGAATGTAATAAAACGTTAAATAAATTTGCCTCTGAGGTGTAGTGGAGCCTAAAGTATCGAAACTTAGACATATACTCAAATAAACTAAAAGTTGCTCAATATTGTACTGAAGCACAGTACTTCCCACCACTGGAGTACAGTGTATTGCTAGCTTGCATGGATCAAGGAAAACCTCAATGGTTTGGTTGCCCTCAAGAATGACAACACGTAAAGAGTTCACATGATGGGAGTTCACATGGCGGTTGGTTTCCCCAACAGGTTCTGCACCTGAGAAGAGCAGCACATGCCCACCCCAGGGTGATTGATTGGCTCACACAAGACAACAATGAAGGCCTTTGAAAACCTGCCCTGATCACTGATGAAAGCTATAGTAATAAATTGAGATCTAATTGAGTTCAAGCTTTTTCATTATGGCTTTAAAGAACTTGAAATGTGAAAGTAAAGAAGAAAAAAAAAATAGATATGCAGTATGTATATCCTGGGGTAAGGAGCTTGTATGAATTAAACCTTTCTTCCTTTGCGAGAAAGGTTTGAATCCTGGGCAATCTGCCCAGGTAGATCTGACAGAGCTTTGTACTCACTCACACTATTGTAAAAAAAAAAAAAAAAAAAAAAAACATGGCATTAGCGCCGGTGATCAATAATGAATTGAACATTATGTTTTTTGGTGCGCGTAACCATTACTAACCTTTTGCTTATGTGTGTGTTTTTTTAAATATGTTGTTTTGCTTACAGAAAACACTAATAATGTGGATCTGTATTTTCATTAGAAGACGCCCCACAGCCATTATGCACTATATCTTTGGGTTCCAAATTGAGCTGTAAATTGTGAGAGCATCTGACACAGCGGCCCGGGGGTTACAACAGAATGCTAACGAGGCCACAGCGACATTTCCATCACCATACAGTGAGCTGTACCATATATCAGGCCTACCCCGGAACATCTCCCAGCAAAGCATGGGGTCGGTGATGATTCGAGACATAACACTTTTTTAGTGTCCCTCCCATAGTCACGGCATAATGAATGAGGCCATTTAAACTGGATTTACGATACCTTTAAAACCTGATTGCTCAGAATTTGAGAATTATTCATAAGACTAACGTATCATTTGTCATACGGCGAGCGCAGTTTTGGTGTGGAATAAATGGTTGCTTTGTAGTTTTTCAAATTAACTCTTTTTCATCCACTCTTAAAATAAGCCATTTCTATGCATGGACGTCCACGCAAAGACTTTAATTAAAGGAAATGCTTCTCAAGTGACAACTTGCAATCAAGTTTTGTTCATAATGCATTGTTACTACACAGCTAAAGTCATGGAAATGGATGCACGTGATTAAGAACGTGCGCACACATTGCATTACAGTGCAACTTTTGTTGAAACAAAACAGTGCGCTGTTTACATCACTGGCAGAGCTGTGGGGTTCAAAGTGTTGAAAGGGAGAGCGCGTTTCAGACAAAAAAATTCTGAAGTTTGCTAAAAGCTGACAGTTGGAACTTTCTTCCGTGGCAGAGCAAATTAGTCAGCATTTCAACCCCCCTGTCTCGTTAAAGAATCAAATTATCCCCCACTTGAGTTACAGTGTTCCCTTGTTTCCACCACGAGAGACAAGAAGATTCATCCCAGCCTTGTTACAAAGATTATTTGTGCTCACTTCCTGGGGCGGTGTGACCATGCTTTGTGTGCGCGATGCCCAGATCATCTCTCAATTACCCAAGGATCCTCAGGCAAGGGGTGGGGACCCAAGCGAAGGACCAGTTATGTCCCCTTACCACACACACGCACGCGCACACGCGCGCACGCACACGCGCACGCACACACACACGCACACGCACACACACACACACACACACACACACACACACACACACACACACACACACACACACACACACACACACGCGCACGCACAGTGCTATAGCTCCGAGGCATGGCTTACTATATCCAGAGCCAAGAATGAGGCCTCTCAGGATAGATTTACACACAAATAAAAACAGTCTTATCTTGGCCCACATGTGAACGAGGCCTGATTACACGGTCTACATTTCATTGCTCAGATTAAACAGAGTCCATTTCATATGCCCTATTTAGACCAATTCCAAACTGCTAAAAACAGGAAGGATGGAACAAAATCTGATATTGTTACAGTGAATATTTTGGTGAGCTGAGATGTGTATCGCAGCGGTTCTCAAAGAGGGGTCCGGGGACCCCCAGGGGGTCATTGAGGGGGGGCTCCAGCTAAATGTGTTAATATAGCATCAAAATGTTAAAGGCTTATGACATCAAAACAATTAAAAATATTTTTGTGGCTTTTTTCATGTTTCTTGACCTCAATTACACCCCAAAAAAATAACATACAACATACATTCAGTGGTTTCTCAGTAATTTGTAGTTTTTGAATAATTAGGCTCAGAAAAGTGAGTTCATTTGCCTCTGGACGTACACACCATCATCAAGAGGAGGGTGAGGTCGTAGGGGAGGGTGTATCACCTTTGATGTTACTTTCCATTGTGTTTGTATCGTTCCAATGCACCATTTACCAGTTTGGTTGTTGTGTTGACCCTCACCTACGTCCAGAGGCAAATTAACTCACTGTTCTGTGTCCTAATTATTTAAAAAAAAAACTACAGATTACAGAAAAACCACTGAATGCTGAATGTTCAGTTTTTTGGGGTGTAATTGAGGTCAGGAAAAGCAGCACTATGTCACTTTTTATTTCATTTTTATTAATGAATAAAATGTAATTTTGGCCAATCTGTATGGCAGAGTAACTTTATATTACATCAGAGTAAGTGATCTACTTCCGGGTCATCACCCGTATGTATCGCTAACTTAATACCAAACCACTTGGCCAAGATGTACTACATTATGTACTAAATATAGCTTAGACATTCAAACACCCATGTCACCTTTGCAAGATGTCGTTTCCAAACCTCTGTAGCCTATACAGTTGTATTCGTTATTACCCTCATATTTTGCCTCTGTATAAAATAGCCGCAAGTCGACCCGGAAACAGTTAGCCAAATAGCTAATAGTTAACTCACAACTTTCCACTTTTCTCTTTCACCTCAATCGCAGTAACGTCTGTATACACCACGTCATCGCATCACCAATACTTTTTTTTTTTTTTTTCAAAACTATTTTTCCCAAAAGTTTTTTTTCAATTTTTTTTTCAAAACTTTTTTTATTTTTAATTTTTTTTCAAACTTTTTTTTTACCCATATTTGACCATTACACACCACGCTGCCGCAACATGGCGGTGAGGGCCACGCAGCGGCCTGAACTCTAGACTTTTGCGGCCCTTTTAGTGTTAATACAAAATAACTAATACAATTGGGGTGGTTGTATTTTGTCTCCCTGCTCTTCTATTGAGACATTTAGATTAGATTGTGTCAAAGGTCTCAGCATCTGACACTCATTTTGACCTGATGGTCAAGATTCAATTTATCAGGGCAAGCAAAGCAGGCAGGCTCTATTTAGCCGATCTACAAGTGACGCATTGTGATCTTGTAGATCTGCTATTTTCAAAAGATGCCAATACATTTTGAAAACTTGAAATGAGATGTTTCTGCATAATGAGCCTACTTTTACTTTTGGTACTTTAGGTACATTTTGACATCAATACTTTTGTACTTTTACTCAAGTAAATTTTGAATTACGGACTTTCGCTTGTAACAGAGTATTTCTACATTGCAGTATTGATACCTTTACTTAAGTAAAAAATGTGAGTACTTTCCCCACCACTGCTGTTAACACTGAACAGAATGTGATGGCGCAGTGTTTCACAGTATCTACCGTATCATACACAGCCTTTTGGATGTTTCGAATGTTCTGATGTCAAATTTCACGTTGTTGTTGTTTTATTTTTCCAAGATGAAATGAGATAGGAAGTCATTTGTCATTTTAACCACTTTCAACCTGGCGCCTCTATTTTGGGACCGTCATTAAAGGCGAATGTTTTCCAAAATATTTAAATAAGATAAGCTTGTAGATCTTGTAGATCTGCTATTTTAGCTTCTTTTTTAAAATAGGGCTTAATTGGTTAAGGTAGCTTAAAAGTGTTTAAATTGGGTTTAGTAAACATCTACAGTTAATTATGATTGTGGAACTTTAATTAAATGTGTTGAAATCTACGGTGTATGGTGTACAAGAAAAATATATATTATTGTACACATAAAGGCCCATTCCCACTGGGCCAGATAACAGATAAAAAAATCTCTTTCTCCAGATATTTTTCCATTCACATGGATGGTAGATACAGATAAAAAAAAACTTTTTATCTGTGATAGATATGTTTTTTATCTGTATCTACCATCCACTTGAATGGAAAAATATCTGGAGAAAGAGATTTTTTTTTATCTGTTATCTGGCCCAGTGGGAATGGGCCTTTATGCTTATATTTATTATGTTATATAACATGTAAGCAGGATAAATATCCTTCTTATTTGATTACAGTTAACTGTAGTGTATAAATGCAGTATCTGTCACCAATTATTAAAAATAGGTTGCATACTATGGTGTGCGCATTCTTTCATTTTTTTTAAAGCTGTGAACAAACTCAGCACATGTGTTATGCGTTACAGTGAATTGATGTAGCCCCAAATGAATTAGAAGGGTGTATTTATGCTGGGTGGTATGTTATTGTTGGTGCTGTGGTATTAATCCAGATAAGCCACAAAACACAAATCCTTCTAAAATGCTGTCTCTTATGCAACCATCATTATAACACTTATTAATTATAGGGCTGCAAATATCCATATAATCTTCATAATTGATTAATCAACTTTTTTGTTTTGTTTTGTTGTTAGATTGTTTGGTCATTTAATTAATGTGTAGGCAATACAATGGTAACTTAAAGGAGTAGTTCACCATCCAAATGCATTTGAGTCTCCATCCGGAATCAATGGGAGTAGCACATTTATTAAAATCAAATTATTGGCTTAGGAATGCGATCTGAACCTAAACCTAATCTTGAAGTTTCATTCAATTCATCTTCTCATGATCAATTATCTGATTAATCGTTTCACCCCTAAATGATTATATAATAATATTATTATACTGTATGCCATTATGCCACACCACCAAATATTCATTTCATAGGCTTGGTGTAGATAGAAGCTGCAGTCTCTGTGGAAGGTGATTTCATAATGTCTACAAACTTTTAATAAGTCTAGCCAAAAGGTGGAACATGACAGTTATATTACACATAATACATTTCTCTCTATATAAAATATTTGAATTAAAAGTAAAAAGATGACCTTGACATGAGAATGTTTGCTGAACCTCTTTTTGGTCTACATGTCACCACAGTGTATGTCTTGTGATTGTTTACATTCTGTTCTTCAAATGCAGTAAAGGATTAAAATGAAAGAATACTTTTTTATATGCTTGGCCTGTTGCCTGAACCTTGACTGCTGCACTGCATGTATTAAAAATGTATTAAAAATGAAATTGTATTTGAATCAGCCTTTCAAATGTTCCTGCATGCATCTCTGTCCTGCCTTGGGTTTAGATGACTCACTCCTTGAGAATTCTATTACAAAGGGTAGAAAACATAATTATTTCTAAGATACTTAACCACCATAAATTAAGGTGTAACATTTGAAAATGTAACACCAAATTGTGCTGTGATTATGGTGGATTATGCATAATGATGTAAAATGACAATGGCAGACTTCATGGTGAGGATGGGGTGCAGTTCGGGAGGGGTGGGGGCTATTAGTGGTGCATTTCAAACCGTAATTTCTGTGCACATCTTTAATTTCCTTTACTGATATTATGTCTCTCATTAACATCAATCGTAATGCTTTCAAGGGATATAGGCCTAGTCGTTTTGGGAGGGGGGAACAACTTTAAAGCTGGCGAAGTCACTTCTATTTAGATTACATTATTAGTCACATTTAAATCGTAAATAAATGAAGTACCACGACGCACTGAACATATTTACATGGCAGCTTTTATGTCACGCTCGGGTAGAGAATATGGTCAGTTATGCTTCAACGATCATTGATTGCTAATTGCGGGATTTGAAGGAGTTTTATGATTGATAACAGGAAATGTGCCCATAAAGCTGCTATCCAGAACTGATTTTAATGAATAAAACATTACCAATCTGTATGGTAGAGCAGGGGTTTTCAAAGTGGGTGACGGGGCACCCTGGGGTGCCGCGACGGCAGTCAAGGGGTGCCGCGAGATCATTCGATAATATTTGGAATTTATTTGGACACTTGAAGAAATATTTAGTATAATTTTCAGTCAGTTCTAACCGAAATGGCTATTATCTCAACGTTTTACTCGCAACATAATCACTAAAATATCGTCACTGTCAGGCAGAAACCTCTGTCGCACAAAACTAGCCGATCTACAAGCTAGCCGAAACTAGCCGATCTACAAGCACACAACGCCTCGCGATGCGAGGCGTTGTGTGCTTGTAGATCTGCTGTTTTCACTAGTTTAGTACATTTTATAGATGATAAATACAAAAGAACGGTTTCCACCCGACAACGACAATATGCTATAAATATATGGTGCTGGGAGTGAAAATTATAATGTAGGGGTGCCTCGGATCAAAAAAAAATATTCATGGGGAGCCCTGAGACAAAACAGGGGTTTGGGAACCCCTGTGGTAGCGCATGTTAATAATACAACTAGAAATACTGTTCCTTCGAAACAGTGTGGGCTCGCTTCCAACCCAACAAATAGCATACTTTAAGGTACTGTAAGGTACAGTACCTTACAGTATTGTACTGTACCTTACTATACTGTACTGCACCTTACTGTACTGTACTGTACTGTAACTTACTGTACTTTACTGTAACTTACTGTACTTTACTGTACTCTACTGTACCTCACTGTAAATTACTGTACTCTTCTGTAACTTACTGTACTTTACTGTACTCTACTGTACTGTACCTTACTGTACTTTACTCTACTGTACCTTACTGTACTGTACTGTACTGTACCTTACTGTACTGTACTGTACCTTACTGTACTATACTATACTGTACTCTACTGTACCGTACTGTACCTTACTGTACTGTACTCTACTGTACCTTACTATACTGTACTTTACTGTACTCTACTGTACTTTACTGTACTCTACTGTACCTTACTGTACTTTATTGTACTTTATTGTACTCTACTGTACTTTACTGTACTCTACTGTACCTTACTGTATTGTTTTGTACTTTACTGTACCTTACTGTACTGTACTGTACTCTACTATACCTTACTGTACTGTACCTTTCTGTACTCTACTGTACTCTACTGAACCTTACTGTACTGTACATATTCTATGTGTTCTAGAGGTGTATATTGAGTGCATATACTGTAGGTTAACAATCCCAGATCACATCTGTCCTCCACTATGTCTATAACCAAGGCGTTCTTCCATGTGGCCACTCCAGACTGAGGAGTGGAGCATGACTTTTATTGTGTTTGTGGATCTGATTTGAAAATGCATTGGTTGTGATATCTCCCTGACAACCAACAACAACCACTAATACGGCTGAGTGTCCCTGTGGGTTCTAGGATATATACTGTAAATCCCATTGCCCGGGATCCTAAAACCTTATTCTTTTTAAGTAAAATTTCTAAAACACTACAAAACATGTCTTAAAGACAAATACAAGCAAACGTCTCCACAGTAACACAGTAACAGTTGTTTGTGTGTGTGTGTGTGTGTGTGTGTGTGTGTGTGTGTGTGTGTGTGTGTGTGTGTGTGTGCGCGCGCGCGTGCGTGCGTGCGCACATTGTAGATCAACTTCATAGCAGTATTAAGTGGTCCATCTATGTTTTTTATTAATAATAAAATCTGCAAAGTAACAAGTAACTGAGGCTGTCAAATGCTGTATTTATAGTAGAGTATATGTAACAAAAATGGAAAGTAGAGTAAAAGTACCTCAAAATTGTACTGTAGGTACAAGTACTTGTTTGTATATACTTGAGTAAATGTACTTGGTTACTTTGCAGCACCACTAGCCTTACATTAAGACGCATTCTGCCGAGACTTTTGCATTGTCACTGCAGGGCCGTCTTATGTAAGGCTACAGCACCACAGAACAGCCAATGACAGACAGGCCTTTAATCACAGCTGTGTCAATCAGTAGAGTGGAGAGGGACATTTATTTATAGTTTTAACTATAACTATAGTTTTATACATCACACAGCTTAGACATTTGGATCAAATCAGACAGCAGACCTGTGTGAACACATTGATATAAATAGCATATCTGAAGTGTGAATATTGCAGCCACAGCGACTTAATATAAACATGGGTCCCTTTCCTCTGTCTCACTCTCTCCCCACTCACTAAACCCATTGGAAATGCATTGGGTGCTTAAAGTTAAACATTTTTATTTTTTTATAATTAAACTACAAAACATTTCAAAACCAAAAGTACAAGCACACGTGTCCTCAGTAAGCTGAACACATAAAAATTTGAATGGTGTTGAAAGGTGTAAGCGTTTAAGAGATGAAGCGCGCCAAAGTTTTGAGGAGATACTGACTAGTATAGTATATAAATAATGAAGATAACATACGTGTGCTCGCCTTCCAGGCGAGCCCACAATTACTGGCATATCTGCAGTGGTTGGAGTAGGTCTCCCTATTGTTCCATTGAGAAATGTAGACACTGGCATCGGGTACGACACCTGTCTGAAGCCAATAAGCCCAAAATATCCCCTGACGAAGCAGGGATTCCTTCTTGGATGAGTAGCAGAAGTTTGAAGCGGCCGGTCACGGTCAGTCGGGGATCTCGGCGCCCCTGCTGATTAGCTCTCTCTGTCGGGACAGGACATAAAAGGTACTGACTGGAGCTTCAAGGTCCTTTAGAATGTTGGAATAAATGAGTGTTAGAGTATGTTTTTTGTGTACGTTTTTAGTTTTCTTTCTTTTTTGCAGTGGTTTATGGAAAACTTCCGACATCTGGCTCCTAGGTTTCCCATAGTTCTACAGCAAGGGTCTTCAACAAGGGTGGGCCGGGAACCCTAGGGGTTCCCCAGAGTTACTACAGGGGGTCCTCCAAATATTTGAATGATAGAAACTTTTTTTTTCTCCTTTTTTATATTAACCACTTGAACCCTAGTGTCCTTATTCTGAGAACTTTAGCCAAAAATAGCAGATCTCACAACGCCTCGCAGCACGAGGCATTGTGAGCTTGTAGATCGGCTATTTTTGGCAAAGAGGTTTGGTGTCGAGGGGAAAAAGAGCAGACTAAGTACATAGTGAAAGCTCAACTTTATTAAGTATTGACAGTTCAAGTGGTTAAATATCTGAAAACACAAATTGACATGAATCCAAAATACACTGATGATTGTGCTGTCAAACGATGAAACTATATGGAATCTACAAAAAGGTTGTGCGGGGGTCCCTGTTTCATCTCTCCCTCAAATAAGGGGTCCTTGGCCTGAAAACGTTGAAGACCCCTGCTGTACTGTATGTTTTTGTGTACGTTTTTTTTCTTTACTTTTTTTTGCAGTGGTTCATGGAAACCGTCCAACATCTGGCTCCTAGGTTTCCCATAGTCCTACAGAGTTAGAGAGCCAAAAGGCCGGGGTGAGGGTGCTGCTGACAAGGAGACGAACGGCAGGCCAGCGGGGGAGGAGCGCAAACCGAAATGTGACTTGGCATTTTCCCCTGGCAGCTGTGTCATCAAACCGGTACCCGAAACAGACACCCTGTTACGGAACACGGAGACTACAGAGGTCAGGCACAATGTCACAGGACACGATCTATTCAAGGATGTTCCCAAGGTTCCAAGCTGCGTGGCAACCAGTCCTAGCTGTTATTAATTCCCCATCAGTTTCAATTTGAATGCCTGAGAGCCAATTAAAGGAGCGTTTAATTGAATCAGCCTCAGGAACCTCCTGGACAGGAACTCAAATGAATTGTGCTTGGGGCTCGGGTGGCGTGGAGGAGGGGAGAGGGCATCGGGGTTAAATAAAAAAGAGTGAAATTACCACAATCCAACTCTTGGCTGGGAATAATAGCTATACAGGCCCGACCCCGGCTATTGATGCAAATTAAATCTTGTTTGTGACCTTATCTGACCAAGCAGCCTTGGTTGTTATTCCTCAAGTATAACCTTGTGGCTTTCCAATCTCAGGCTGACACGAGGACCGGCCCAAATGTGTGCTCATTTGTAGCAACAGCCAAAATCTCCCAAAGCTTAGTGTGTTTTCAACAAATGAAGTGGCACACTCCATTTCACAGGGACTCAAACGCTTTTCAGCCTGTCAGCCCTATACTGGGCATGTGGTTACAGCCGGCAAGATTCTCCAAAAATCCTGGAATATGGCAAAAATAGACAATTCTACTCGCTCCCAGGTGTTGTGAGCTTGTAGATCAGCTATTTTCGCTGTTCGATTAAGTATATCGTCACTGTCAGGCAGAAACCTCCAATTAAGTTTCAAATTTGTACTGTATGTTTTTCCCCCGTAAATTAAAGCCTATACTTCATACAAGTGTCGCCCAAAAGTAGTGAAAATAGCTGATCTACAAGCACACAACGCCTCGCATCATGAGGCGTTGTGTGCTAGTATAGATTGGCCAATTTTCACTACTTTGTTTTAGACATACAAGGTTTCCACCCGACAACAACGATATAGGGCTTGAGTGGTTAAAGATGTACAGTGTGTGAAAGAACACAAACACATTCATCCTAACTACAGTGTGTCTTATGGCAATTGGGTGAGCTAAATATTTCATAACTTGTAATTAAAAAGCCATGCAATGCCTCACTTTGCTGGGTGTCTATACACAACGTGCATGTGCGCACGCCCACCCGAGTCACCTCAAGGCCAAGTTCCATTGTCCTGGGAAAGCCACAAGGAGGCATTCCTTTCATGTGACATCTCTCCTGACAGAGGCTTATAGTGACATGTGAGAGGCCTGGGCAGAATGTCCTGCTTTTAGTCAAATGAAGAGTCTGGCAGCTGCTGCATTCATCTAAATCAAAGGATAAGCTGCTTTCCATGCAATATCAAGTCATGATTAACTTTTTTTCCTCCTTCGTTTCAAAGAGAGATTGTGTGAAGGGGGGGTTGAACACGTTATCACCTTTAAGGAGACACTTGAGAGACACATGGTGAGGAAGGCTAGCGTTGGGAGGGTTTGGAGTGCAGAGGATCAACTGTATACACAGCACTGTATGAACCTGCCTCTCAAGTTAGTCTGCATGTCTGGAGTGACATCTGCGTTGTGACATCCAGTATAACTAATGAAAACGAAATTGTTTGGGCACGATACAAATTTATATTTTAGTGACGCAAGTCAATATTAATTCAGCGTGATGAGTCCTGATACAATACGTCAGGAGTCCAGCCTGTTCCTATTTGCCTGTTTGCCAGAGAAGCTCTCAGCTTATACAATGCAAATGCTAAAATACACATTTTAGCCACAGTGGTCCTGAGATGAATGCTTTGGAGTCCTTAGACAAATGAAAACTGACAAAAATACTAAAACCATACCACTGTGTCTTTATTGCATGGGTCTTCAACAGGGGGTCCGGTCCGGGACCCCTAGGGGGTCCTCAGAGTTACTATAGGGGGTCCTCCAAACCTTTGAGTGATATTATCACTCAAAGATTATATTTTATATTAACCACTTGAACTCTAGTGTCCATATTCTGAGAACTTTAGCCAAAAATAGCAGATCGACAAGCTCACAAGACCTCGCGCTGCAAGGCGTTGTGAGCTTGTAGATTAGCTATTTTCAGCTATTTTCGGCAAAGAGGTTTGGTGCAGAGGGGAAAGAGAGCAGACTAAGTACAGAGAGGTTAAGTTTATTAAGTATTGACGGTTCAAGTGGTTAAATATCTGAAAACACACATTGACATGAATCTAAAATACACTGATGATTGTGCTGTCAAACAATGAAACTATATGGAATCTATGAAAAGGTTGTGGGGGTCCCTGCTTCATCTCTCTCTCTCTACCAAGGGGTCCTTGGCCTGAAAACGTTGAAGACCCCTGTTTAATGTATGTTGTAAATTGTAAATTATTACATTACAGTTATAAAAGTGCCTCACTGCACCAATTGTGAATGGGGAAAGGCTGAGGAGTGTTTTGGTAGACTTTTGTAAACACTTTGATGGCAGCTCAAATGCCACCACATTTACACTGAGACACTCAGTCAGAAGTTTCCTAGAATTTGCATTTTTCCTTTTGGGTTTACAGTGGAGAAAAAAAGCTAACGACAAAAAAAACATGTATCAGCATTTCATGAAACAAGGAGATTCTTATACAGCACGGGAGACAGTAAGACATTTCGAAAAAAGTTATAGTGGCAGCAAATTGACATGTTTGCTACCTTAATTAGTTTGTTGATGTTTGTGGACAACATAATCATAGCCTATTGGTAAGTCATTATAAAGTGTTTTGTCTTAGACATTACAAAAAGTGTTCTATAATGACAGTCATGTTATTGAGATACTGTAGCATTATTATTTTTATTACTGTAATGTACAGTATGGTGTGAATGATTTAGACTATTTGATCAGTCTGCTACTGACGTGACCACTGCAAACTGTTATACTGTTTTAACACGGCCAAATGCATGATTCGCTGCTGATAGGCTTCAGGGAGTCTATTATTCTGGTATAATGTGTAGATTAATTGGCTCCCTGACGTTACAAATCCATGCACTAATTAGAACATTTCAGCCATACGCAAGTGTATGATGCTAATGACTTGAATACATTTACCTTAAAAATGTAAAAGATTGAATGTTATACTTCAACTGACTTCAGTTCCAGTGGTGGAACAAGTACTCACATATTTTATATATATTTTTGTAAAAGTATCAATACTGCAATATAGAAATACTCTGTTACAAGTTGAAAGTCCACTCCAGAATGAAAAATGTACTTGAGTAAAAGTACAAAAGTATTGGCATCAAAATGTACTTGAAGTACTAAAAGTAAAAGTACCAAATGTTTGAAAATGCGACGCGTTGTGAGCTTGTAGATCTGCTATTTTCAAATAGCCAAGGTATAAAATAGGGCTAAAGTGGTTTTATGTATGATTTAAAATATCATGATTTATATCTGCAAACAAAGTAACTAGCAACTAAAGTTTTCAAATAATTGTAGTGGAGTAAAAGTACAATATTTGGATCCGAGGTGTAGTGGAGTAGAAGTAAAAGTATTGGAAATACTCAAGTAAAGTACAAATACCGCAAAATTTGGCATTATAATGTAACCATGAAACCATAATAATCGCACTCTCTCCATCATGACAATCTGTCCTGTCATATCTCTCTTTGTGGTGTCTGAGTCTTGCCTCTGGTACTAGCTGACATACTGAATTGAGACAGGCTGGCAACCACTGTGAAGTTTATACAAAGACTCAGCACCTAACCCTAAACCAACAATAAAAGTGTACTTTTTTTTATTCCATATTTAAGTCAGGGCTGTTATCCTGACAGAAATGTTTACCAGGTTTGATTGGTTACCCACCAACATCTAATTTCATAACGCAGAAAGTCTGCCTTATCTTTTCCACAGAACAATGGTCTGCTGTTTTCTGTAGTGCAGGGAACTCCTAATCCTTGACTGGACACGAAGAGCTCCACCTATACACTATAAAACAATGCCACTAAGAGGTTTCATAATAACGGTGCCGTGAGAAAAGATCACAGCGAGGTAGAAAACATAATAACTCACTTTCCAAATAATATTTCTAAATACATCCCCTTCCAAATCTTCTTATGCAGATGTCTTTTTTTTTTGCCAATTATTTTTTCACGGTTCTTTTCTACCAGTCCCAATGTAGTCGTTATGCCAATTCCCGAATTCCCCACAGTGTATGCGTTTATTCTATCTTCATATCTTGTCTTCACTTAGAAATATTCCAGCTTGTGACTTGCGCCAGAGATTCTGTTTCGGGGGGAGGGGGTGCTAACTAAGAAGGTGGGGCTCTCTAAGGCAGAAAGGTTGGGAACCAACACTTTCAGAGTATTACATTTCTATTAAAGCCGAGTCATTAGACCAGTGAAGTCTGCCCTCTGTAACCCGGCTCTGGTGTGGGACGGGGGGCTAATCAGGGCCAAAGGAAGGGGCACCGTGTATCTGTTCCTGCCGTCCCACTATCTGCCAACGCCTACTCCACTGGACTCCAATCAATGGGAGCAGAGGCCATTAAGGCGGCTCTGGCCCTCCTTTTCTTTATAATTGCACCCCTCTGGATTCATGGAACACCAGCAAGCCCTCTGTTATTTGCAGTAATTAGTCCAGAATGTGAGCTGTCAACATGCAAAACTCCCGCCAGTGTAGCCTTGCGATACCACAGTCACCCCCACAGAGCACAATAAGCACCTAGCCCTAAGCCAAGTTTATACGCCGCCGTACGTCGGTGTCGCTCGCCCCACAAGAGCTGACTTTCGTGCTAACGATGCGTCGTTAGCTCGTTTTAGCTTGAAAGTCACTTCTTGTGGGCGAGCGACGCAGTCATACCATGGATTATGAATTAAGTTGTGGGCAAGCGACGCAGACAGTCATACCATGGATTATAAATTAAGCTTTAGCCACTGGAATGTATTAACTTTCTCTTCTTTCTTTTTTTTCCTTTTCTTTTCCTCCCACGGCGACTCATGTCAAATCCAGGTCCCTCAGAACAAAATCTTAATAATTAACTGGCAAATTTTAACATGATTGCTTGTGACACACCTACTCTGGTAATTATTGCTTTGAGGCCATTTGCTAATGAAATTAATGCATTCATTGCCCTAGCACATTAGCATAACTCATACAAATGGCCCACATTTGAGACCCCAGTGCAAAAAAAAAAGAAAAAAAAGGAACTGAGAAGAAAAGAAAAACAACCAACAATAAACAGTGGCATCAACAAACATGCTATAAAATTAAATGGCAGGCGCATGGAATCAGAGGCTACATTATGAGAAGAGCCGGGAGATTTTTTTCAAAGTCTTAATAGCTAAAGGCTCTTAATTTTAACCACCGGTGGGTGAGCAACTGGAATGCATTACGGAGTGATAGCAGTGCAGGACCAAAATGATTATCATTATGGTCATTACAGTCATTGCGGATCTACATGCATATCTCTCTGTGGGCAAATATTAAATGGCTTTACTACTATGGGCATTAAAATGTTATTATAGTGATGCATTAACTTAACAGAGTTCATATCGATATACGTGGTCGAAGCTTCCTGACAATCATTCTCTAAATGGCACATCTGTGCACTCGCAGCATTCACCAGTGCTGCCGTCACTGTCCTCTGGGTTCAGGGCTGTCTGGGTTCTCACCAGGATGTCCCTCAGACCATTTACTGCTCTACATTAATAATTGATGACAATGCCAGTGGTACAATGGACAAAAGACGAGTGAAGAGTAAACTGGAGTTGCAGCAAAAGTTCAGGCGGTCGGCCCCTCGAAGGTACCAGAAGAGCAGCTGGTTGCGTCAACCGCAACATGGTGACTTTGCCTCCGGCCACAAACATGGTTTCGTCATGAAACCTCAAAAAACTGACTCGTAATCAAACAATATGTAGTTACAGTGCATTACAACAGTCAGATTCCGTGAACTGAGATGGGGGATATTTGGACAACTTACTAAACGCTAAATGGACTTCATAAATCCTTTACATATCGTCGTTGTCGGGTGGAAACCTTGTATGTCCAAAACCGTTTGTTTTGGTATTTATCATTTTAAAAATGATTTAAATTGTGAAAACGGCCGATCTACAAGCACACAACGCCTTGCACCGCGTGGCGTTGTGTGCTTGTAGATCTGCTGTTTTCTCTACTCTTGTGCAACGGCCTTGTATGGTGAAGCGGGGCTTTACTTTGCGAAAAAATTTACAAATTTGAAACTTCGGAGATACGAGGTTTCTGCCCGACAGTGACGATACGAGGGACAACAAATCCTTGTGTCAGACTCAGAAGATCAACAACGGTAGCTCATGTGATTATTTTCTTTTGTTGTTTATTTTTCTGCAATACACTGCTACAGTGTGATATTTTGAGCTTGAATTAAAGATCTGTCTCTCACTGACTCAATCGCAGGGCTCCTGTTCTCTGTGTTGACGTGACGCCCTACTCTTTGTGGCGAACAACCCCAACACACACAGAGGAACAGGCTCGGGAGACAATTATCTGATGCATACCATCTCTAATGAGATGAAATAAATAAATATCCATCCCACTCAGTACTGATTGCTGTTGGACCCAAATAGACACAACCTTCCAATCTACTTGATGTATGATGACGAAAAACTGAAACAGAAAAGCGACTGCCAATAAGCCTTATGGCACACTTTATCATTCCTGTGTGTGTGTGTGTGTGTGTGTGTGTGTGTGTGTGTGTGTGTGAGTGTGTGTGTGTGTGAGTGTGTGCGTGTAGTGTCTGTGCATATA
>NC_137810.1:13550742-13795742 GCF_963921795.1 Nannobrachium achirus | reverse complement strand
CTTCATAAAATGCGGTTAAGAGGCACTTTAGACATACGTGCATGACCCGCTTTCTGGAGATGGCCATCAGAGCAAAAGTGACAGGTCAATTGTAGATTTCTGTTCCGTAAAAAGGGGAAAGGGGGTTGCCTAACCCAAGTACTCTAAAAAGGGCGCGCAGCCACGTGCACACACACACACAGACACACGCACACACACACACACACACACACACACACACACACACACACACACACACACACACACACACACACACACACACACACCCAGAGACTCCCTCCACTGCTAAGAGAGAGAGAGAGAGAGAGTGTGTGTGAGAGAGAGAGTGTGTGTGAGAGAGAGAGAGAGAGAGAGAGAGTCTGTGTGTGTGCTTGTGTGCTTGTGTGCGTGTGTGTGTGTGTGTGTGTGTGTGTGTGTGTGTATGTATGTGTGTGTGTGTGTGTGTGTGTGTGTGTGTGTGTGTGTGTGTGTGTGTGTGTGTGTAATTGGGTAGCAGGGAGACACACTTAATGGAAGTGGCTCTTCACTGTGACAGCTGGGTAGTGCAGATGAAAGGTCTCCTGTAGCACGTTGTCTACCACTTGTGGAATATTCAAACAGACCCAAGGCTCACAGGAGTGAAGCCACTAGAACAAGTGTCCTCAAACAGCACACAAAATGACTGACTATACTCACAGAAGACCAACAGTGCAGCATGGCATACAACTTTGTTCACACGGGATATGAATTGTGCGGATGATTTTGAGTAGACAAATTAACAGGAATGAACGCAGTTATACTGGTGTCAAATGAACAGACATTTCCCAAAGCTGTTTAGGAAGTTTTTAACACTAAGTACTTCTAAATAGCCTTCATAAGAAGCAAACGGGTTTCCCAAGGGTTTCCCAAAATGCTTCTTAGCCTAAGTAGATATTTCATAAGAAACCGTTTCAAGAAGGTTCTTAAGAGCACTGCGCTAAGAGCTTCTTCACTGGCTTTGGAAAACACTTCTTAAAGGAGTAGTTCACACCCAAAATGCCTTTTTTATAATCAACTACTCACCCCATTGAGAATTGAATTCATGGATATTTTTTAGTTTTTGTCGCATTCCTAAGGCAATAATTTGATTATAATAAATTTACCCCCAGTGATTCCGGTTGGGGACCCAAAGTGTCTTTGGGTCCCCTATCGGAATCAATGGGGCCTTTATTGGCTTAGGGGCTTTATTGGCTTAGGAATGTGACAAAAACTAAAACATATCCATGAATTCAAGTCTCCATGCATGGGGTGAGTAATCAATAGAGAAAAAGTCATTTTGGGGAGTGAACTACTCCTTTAAGGCCTCCTCTAAGAAGCATTTATTTTATTGTATATTTGCTGCATGTTTCTACTGTATGTGACATTTAACCTGTTAGAACTGGATGGCACAGTTCATTGTTTCAATAAATTCTGTAATATATTGAAGAGTTCACCACCACCAGAAATCCCCTGTTTTTGAAAGTTATATGAAGAGACCTGTTGCACACACAGCAAATTAAAGGGACATAACATTGTAGAACAGCAGGGGAGAGTGAGAAGTGTGGATTCTGCCCGCTATAGTCCGCTATAGTCCACTATAGTCCGCTATAGTCCGCTAGAGTCCGCTTAAATGGATTCGGCACCTCATTTCCCTGCGTGTTAAAGGTGATACACAATGAAAATTCACTTTTCCTATTTTAAAACCTTTTTTTGGGGTCCCACTAGCACCTTCTATGCTCACAAAGTCCCATTTCAGACCGTTGTGTCTTTCTCTGGTTTTGGGAAGGTGGAGGTTAAAAGCATCCCACGGGTTCTCAAAACAGGCTGTCCAGATTTGCTGCCGTTTGTGACGTCATAAGTTCAGGCCAAAGGTGGTACTGCAGCTGAAAATGCTCTGAGAGCCATTCAAAAATGAGAGGCTCTCTATTCAGGAGTGGTAATTTAGCCTCAAACCTTTTGAAAAACGTTTTTGGGACATAAACAATATGACATAAATACTTTTTAAATGCATGGTGTATCACCTTTAAGCTATTGCTTGAACACGGAAGTAGAACTTCTTACCCGCTGGATCCATTTGGACAGACACACATGATGGGCAAGCAGAGTTTTACAGTCACAGAAGTTCCTCAGGGGGTCACTGTCCAGAAGCTGAACATCTTTGCAAATGAAGCATTCTGACAGCTCTGTAGGAGAAAACACAACACGACTTATGAGATTCCAAAATTGGCTCAATTAATTTTCCATTCCATCAAGGGAAAAGTCACGGGAACACTCCGATCAACCTGAGCTGCATTGTTGGTGAAAACATTGCTAATTAAAATTCTCAGTCGACAGGGTTTTAGGAGCACACACAAATGAGAAAATCACTATGATGTGTTATGGGATCTTTGCACACTGACCCCATGTACAGTACAGCTGAAAGGTATGGCGAATACATTTAAGATATGAATCTTCTTAGTATCACTCTTGAGAACTATCAGCATCATCAACAAAGAGTTGAATGATCTGAAAAAGAAATAACTGTAAATGTAATAACATGGAACATGGAGCATTTTGTAACCGACTAGTGTTGAAGAGTCTGTGAGGATATTACAAGAGGCCCCCCAAAGAATTGGCAAATCACTAAGATTTTTATGATAATAATAAAAAGATATACCGGTATATAAAAGTAACATTTATAATATAGTGAACTGAGAAAAATAAAAAAGTAAATGAAATCTTGTAGTGAAGTAAAATGGAGCCAGACCTGTTGAACTCCAATCTTAATATTGAACAGACTATTAGAATGTAATACTGTACTTAACCAGGTTCTAACAAAAGTTAAAATTTCAAATGAAAATGTTTCACAGTGGTGAGTAAATGCAGCTTAAAGTAATTAATAACATAGTTGTGGGTATGTTTCTAATAGGGTGTTTCTGTGTGCCTGCATTAACCAAATTATACTGTCCCTGCTCATCACTTTAATGAACATTACCCACATTACTTAAGCTGTGTTTACCTGTCAATATATCTGGTGTGTAAACAGTCTATTAGCCAGCTAAGACTAATCACAAAGCATGCGAGCAATTCCAACGCAAATATATTTAAATAAAACTAAGACTAAATATATTGACAATTTCATCAACAAACAAAAACTAGACTAAAATGTTAGGGAGGGACTGGTGGAGAAGAGATCCAGTAGAACTAAACTAAGAACATAAAACTTGTTTTATGTTTGGTTGCGATCGGGTGTCCTCTGAAAATAGCAGATCTACAAGCTCACAACGCTTTGTGTTGAGATGCGTTGTGAGCTTGTAGATCATCTATTTTCATGCAACCAGGTGTAAAATCACCAACAAGGTCTGACAAAAAAAAATTGTTGACAGAATCAACTGTAGATTTAGTAAACTAAAATCTTGTGATATTTAGTAGACTAAAACTAGACTAAAACTAAAACATTTCAGACGACTAAAATATGACTAAAACTAAATGACATTTTATTCAAAAGATTAGGGCTAAAACTAAACCAAAATGTGCTTGTCAAAACAACACTGCTTCGAGTGAACCTATAGTGTGTGTCAAAAGGTCCGGCTGGATGGTCGGCAAAACGGTCTCTAGTGGCTTGACACATGCACAAATGCAAAATATAAGACACCGTAGTCATTCTCCCAACTGTTAATGACTACAGTGGTAACCTTGCACAATGTATTAGTCCGTTGTTTTCAATAAAAATAGTTTTTACCAAGTGTGTGTCGGAGTGTCACTGCTTTTCCACAACGCTGGTTAAACATGGCCGTACTTATCACGTGACGTTCATCCCTTCCCCCATTCGCTCATAGAAGGACATGATGTATGTGTAGATGGAAGAGTGCACAATAATGCTTCCCAGCCACCAAGAGGCACTGTTGCAACCAATATTGTGGCAAACGTGGAAAAGCAACGCACTAATACATTGTGCAAAGTTACCGCCGTAGTCATTAACAGTTGGGAGAATGACTGCGGTGTCTTATATTTTGCATTTGTTTATGTGTCGAGCCACTAGAGACCGTTTTGCCAACCATCCAGCCGGACTGTCCGACAAGTTGGTAAGACTCTCCGACCGTCGTCCCAACGCCTCAATGTGGAAGTCTCGGTAGAACAGTCTTAATGTAAGGCTAGCAAAATGTAGTCCTACAAAGGCCATGTTTAGGGCCAACACAGGTGTTTCAATTGTTTGATTGGCATAGAACTAACGTTCTACTCCAATCAGAACACCTGTGTTGGCCATAAACATGGCCGCTGTAGGACTACATTTTGCCACACACTACAGCACTCCCCAGCATCACAGCAAGCTCAACTGTCTTGGGAATCACTAGGATGCAATCCCAAAGGGCTAACGCTGAGCAGGGCTACTGCTGACATGAGCTTCATGAATGGATCATTAGTTGATGTTGAGTTTGCTGATATCAGCAATCTCTCTGTATAGCAATGCCCAATGTATCCCTAATAACAGAAAAGCCAGAACTATGTAGATGAATGTATCTAATCTGGAGTGAAACTAAGTATAAAGAACCACAAAAAGTGGGAATAGTGTAATAGCATAATAATAGCTTAATATACTGTAAGAATATGCGAATATCTGAGTCAAGCCTTGCATTTTAAATCTTGTGCATGCTATTAGCTTTTGTGCTGTTTGAAGCCGAGCACCCACAGCCATGGAAGCAATCAGAGGAAGCGCACCTGCTCCACATCCTGTACTGAAACTAGTTCCTAATTATTCTTTCCACTACTTACTAATCCATATGAGACCCCAAATGATATAGAAGGGAAGAAAGATTTCACTTTCCAATCCCTTTAAAAATGCTGATTCTCCAGTGGCAACATCTTTTTATCTCTGAAAAGTGTTACTTTATTGCCATAAGCCGGCTAATAGTTTAGGTAGATTTCTTCATGTACTGGCTTAAGACATAAACATGAGCAATTTGTCGTTGTCGGGTGGAAACCTTGTATATCCAAAACCTTATTTTAAAAAGCGATTTAAAATAGTGAAAATAGCCGATCTACAAGCACACACCGCCTCGGCGTTGTGTGCTTGTAGATCAACTATTTTCACTACTTTGGTGCGACACTTTTGTATGATGAAGTAGGGCTACGAAAGAAATAAAAACATACAAATTTGAAACTTGGAGATACTGTACAAGGTTTCTACCTGACAGTGACAAATTATTTGATTACTGCACACAATGAGGAGTGGGAGTAAATCTCTGAAGTTATCATTATGTCAATTTGTCATTGTGTCACATCAAACTGACAGGGTGTGTTGTTGTCCATAGCGTTGTTGACCCATTAAAACCGGGAAAACATCTGTGTGACCACTTTAACCATCATTTTATACTTTGGCCGTTCAAAAATCAGAACAGATATACAAGCTCATAGCGCGCTACGAGATTGTAGAACTGCTATTTTTTTTAAGCGAACATTTTTAACACAAATGCTTGCTTCTGGGGGTCCCTGGAACAAAATATTTTGAGATGGCAGCCCACGGCCAAATACATACAAATTTGGGGGTCTTTGACATGGAAATGTTTGAGAACCACTGGTATACTGTTATATAGTTTTTCAGAATTTCAGAAGACATTTTTAAGAATCAGTCTCAGGGTTAAGGTGCTCAGTCACTCAATCACTCAGTCATTCAGTCCTTCAGTCACTCACTCAAACATGCGCCCACGTGCCCACTCACTCACTCACTCACTCACTCACTCACTCACTCACTCACTCACTCACTCACTCACTCATGAAGGTGTTGAAGGGTAAATTACCCAGAGATATCATAAGCGGAGAATGATTCTATACTATCTCATAAAAAAACAGGCAATAACTGTAAGGTGATTTGTGCTGAATACTTAAATAGACTCATACATTTTTTATTTTCTCTGAATTGGAAAGCTCTTTAAGATCGTTTTATAGCTTTGATTAATACAGAATGGTGAGTTGGCGACAACCTGACGTTTTATGTCATCTAAAATTCGCAAAGCCTTGAAAATATATGGTAGTGCATCATTAAGCGCATGTGAAAGAAAGATGCCCAAAAGAAAAAAGTGGATTAGACAACCCATTGATCTTAAACATTGCAATTAGCTAAAGCAGCTATGTGTACACTTTGTGTATGTGTGTGTGTTTTGGACATCAGTTGTGCTGAGGCACCATTCTAGTCTTTGTTGTAGAGGTGGCTGAACAATGCTCTTATAATGAGGGCCTGGGGCCACCACAATAACCAGCTGATGCACTATGAATGCTGATACCATCTGATTGAAAACCTGTACAATCCACTTAAAAGATATTCTTTCAAATACAGTACTGGCCTTCAAAAGCACAAGTGCTCAGTAGTTTAAAAAAAATGCAACAAATCCACATTAATGGCTGTTTGCATTTGAAGTCACTCAAATAATCACATTGATGTTCAACTGGAGCCTGGCCGATGCAAGTTATTCAATGAAAAATTAAACCAGTAATTATAAAATACATCACTGCTAATGATTGCTATGATTGATCTGCTTATGTTTTGCTTAATGACATGCCCAAAATAGAAAGCCAGGCTGAAATGGTTAAGAATTGGTACACAGGCTGCATGCTGTATCTGCCAACACAGCATCAAAAGAAAACTTAAATTATGGCCGATATATCAGTGAAATCAATATACAGTTGGGCTTTAATTTGGATCCACACATTAAAATGCATTTACCCTGCTATTATACTCACGTCAACATTTTTAGGGAAAGTACATAACATTACACAACTCAGATTTGTCGATTCAGGAAATAAAGCCAGGAAACTCTCAAAGTGAGCAATAGTGGAAAAACTCCCTAGACACAGATTGTTGTTTCTTCACTTCTGGATTGCTACAATCATCACCAATCACTCATTCTAATTTACTATGAACTCATGTTTCTCATAAGTATTTTATCTTGGCAGCTACCTTCCAGAGCAAACCATTAAAAGGATATTCAAGATGCATTATACACCCTCCACCATATTCATTACAATTTGTACAGCTACAGTATGTATGGCTCTGTTCCAGTCTCTCCGAGATGAAACATCCTCTTTTGTGTGAAATTACCATTTTGAGTCATTTCTTTACATTAGCCCATAGATCTCTTGCCTTTTTTGGCCAGGCGCTGTATTTTGGCAGCCATGAGCTGATCTTTGCACCTGTAAGTCAATTAAAACATGGAGGTGTCAGCACTTGAAAATGCATCAAACCCAGATCTGAGGAATGTGTTGGAAGCTTGGCCCGATATGAGCTAGCGATTGGCAAGAGGATAAGGGGAGAGAATGGGCAAAGGGGCAACAACAGCAACTGCTTAGAGCCTGACCGAGATATACTGTAGCTTTGGTCGATATATTATTCCCCCCTCCCTTTTTTAACACATCGATATATACAATTACAGTATGCAGCCACTTTCAATCTGCTGTCCCTGTGTCATTATAAGCCAATATTTTTTAAAGGTTTTCAAAAATTCACAAATTCACAGATCTACAGTACAAGCTCACAACGCATTGCTTCTGCTATTGTTTGAAAATGTTGAATAGGGCTTAAATTATTACATTCAATAAATTTCACTTCATGTACATATTTTATATTTACTTGTTCGTTGGATAATTAAAGTTAGGTGTTCAAATTGTAGTTTAATACACTATATACTGTACTTGATTAAAAGAAAATCGAAAAAGTGTGTGTTTATTTTTGATTTATTTGTTTGTTTATTTAAAGTTTCTCAATAGAAACTCTTATAAAGTTTAGATAAATGGTGCACTATTTATTCATTTAAAGAAAAATATCTGTCAAAACATAGGTAATCGGTGGTCTACGGCTCTCCAAAATCGGGATGGGAAACAAACAAAAGGAAAATCTGTAATGGGTCAGGCTGATTGCTTGGTACCTTCACAGTTCACACCAACCGATTCAGACCCAACATTGAAATGATGCTGTACAGTAATTTGATCCATCCTCATTCTTACTGGAATGGACATAAAAGCTGAGTAGCGGAATATACATCACGTACCAGTTGCCAGACAGCTGGTGTAGGCCCTAGGCCTGGTTTCGTCACAAGATCCCCTCACGGTTCCTTTTTATGCTTCTCTGTGCTGCAACCGGTGCCTTTGATTTAGTAGCAACCTTAGCCCACATCTTCTCCACTGATGATCCCCAAACAGGGGGCTTTGAAGCAAAATATTGGACAGTAGCTGGAAGCCAGCTTGGCTCGTTTCATCCATAAAAACACAGGGAGACAGCGGTGAGGGCTGGCTGTCATCAGTGTGCTTGTCTGAATTGGGGATAAACTGCTGCTTCAGAAGCTCCTGTCTCTTTGGGGGCCTCTCGGCGAGGATCGCTTCAGGTGGATAGCTGTGTTCAGATGAAAAATCCCTTAATCAAAGGGTAGGCTTTTAATGTAACCCGTCAGAATCTGTGTAAGCAGATTTTATTACTGACCAGGCATATATCTCAAGTTGCATTAATATTCTCCGAGACAAGACGTGAGACGAGGGAACTACAGCAACAATTCTTCCTCTGACACTCATTTTAGTAATCAGGCTTTTTCAGATGAATATGTGTGTCGTCGGGCTGGTGCTGAGACTCAAGCCTGATTTGACGGTGCATTGTGAGCTTGCAGATTTGCCATTTTCGGCGAGTGACACCGCTGTACGATGGAGGCATGGAGCATAACTGAAGCGTCACTCCCTGCTACTGACACCAGCCACCTGGGCATGTACAAAGTCTGTGTTAATGGAAATCATTCAGGTGAGACACTCACACTTTCCAAATCCTACTGTGTGCTTAAATGCTCTGATGGGCTTTGTCTCATTGCGTATGTCTGGCAATGGATCAGCTTTAGTTGTTTTTTATTATCACGCCGTGGCTATGCGAGAGGCTAGCCGTCTATGACAGGGCCTGTTTGTGTTTGTGTGTGCGTGTGTGTGTGTGTGTGTGTGTGTGTGTGTGTGTGTGTGTGTGTGTGTGTGTGTGTGTGTGTGTGTGTGTGTGTGTGTGTGTGTGTGTCTGCCTATCCAGAACTAATCTCGCAAACAGCTGGACCGATGAGCGCCATACTTTGTAAGCATGCTTCCAGTAGGCCATGATAGCTCGCTACCCTTTTTCATATATGTTTTCAACTTTAAGAATTATTTAAATGTTATTTATAATGGAAGTCAGTGGGGCTGTGATCACGCTGAAACGTTGCCCGAATTGACTCATATGATATAGTAACAACATCGATGATTGGCGTCATAGATTTACATTTTCTGTTCAGAAGAAGTTAATTTGCAGAAAGTAATGGACTGCAGTGACTGTTATATGTGCAGAATTTGACTCTGTGTCTGTTCTGGTCTGGTCAACAGACAGACATTGTCTCCACTGTCTGTCTGAAAATATTTCTCAAGTTACTGCGATGTGGCAAGTTCACCAATTATACCCACTAGTGCTCCTTTTTAACGTTGCACTCCTCGAACTCTGTATCGCTATTACGATCATTATGGCAAGCCCCGAGGCACTCGGGGAGGGGGACTAAAATACAGATGCACTGCTGGCGCCAAAATAAGCAGGAAGACAACAACACAACATAGAGATGCAGTGAAAAACACGCGGCATGTCAATCGCAGCAGAGCTGGGTCGTCTCCGTGATCTGTGGCTCCTATAATTAGCTGTCAGGGGTGTCAACGTTGGACAATATTTTGGACAGAGGTGAGTGCTACACTAACAGGCAGAAGTCACTCTCCACACACCGGAACATCCCGTGGATGGATGTCAGCACCAGGCCTCCACCGTCCCCCCCTGCACAGGGTGTTGATTTACTAAAACGAAGCACTCACATTGTCTCAGGGACCTTTCACATTCTGCCATCATACTTTTTTTTTGTTTTGCTCGTTATTTTGCAGGTCATTAACCACATGAACCTGAGCGTCCCTATTCTGGGCTTGTCATAATAGGCGAACATTTGGTGAAAATATAGGAGACCGGGGCGCCCGCTGGCCTACTGGTCCAGGCTCATACCACTTAGGCATTGCCAAATAGGCATGGATGCCTGGCGGCGTCGCCGGTTCGATTCCCGATCCGGACAACCTTTGCCGCGTGTCACTCCCCCGTCTCTCTCCCCATTTCCTGTCAGTCTACAACTGTCCTATCAATAAAGGCATAAAAGCCCCAAAACAAATCTTAAAAAAAATATATATAAATATATATATAGGAGACCATTGAGATTTGGTAGAGGGGAAAAGGAGGGGGCCAAGGACAGACCCCTGGGGGACCACACGGTCAAGGAAGGGTTTAAGTGGTTAAAAACACAATTCACTACAGTTACAGGCTGGGCTAGCTTTAAACACACTTTTGCATAGCATTACAGTACACTGTACTGTGTGTGAAATATTGTCACTGACAGGTGGAAAAGTAGCCTACAATATGTCCAAAACAGTTACTTTTCAGGATTCAAGTGGAAAAGAAAAATAGCCGATCAGCTATTTTTGCTACTTTTGTATGACAATGTAGTATGATGAAGTTAGTTCATTTACGAAAGAAACATAACAAGTTAAAATATGGAGATAGTAAGGGGTTTCTGCCCACTAGCAACGATACAGTATGTGTAATATAACAGATATACAGTAGCATAGCATGCCCTTGAAAAACAATTGTCCAGTGGTTCGGCTGCATTTTCTGAACTACTGACCATCTGTGGGTGTCACAGAGACAATAGTAGTCGCTAAACTGAGCCGTGTTACTGAAATAATGTGTTGACAAGTCCGAAAACACTATACAATACTCTATACAGTAAATTAATGGTGGAAAATGCCAGATTGGGATAATTTAATTGTCCGTTACATTGTTAACGACCTCATTAAGGAAAGAATGATGGGAAATCAGCATGGTCTGGGAGAGGAATTGCCTGTGTGACAGCCATCTGGCTAGTGTGGGGGACGGGCTGGATGGATGTTGGTGGGGGGGGGCGGTACGCTCACACCACCGTGGCCAACACAACGTTCAGCCAGTGGCTCACAATGGTGGAAAATACTTAAGTAAAATTTTGAGGATTTTTTGAGTATTTCCAATTTAAAATATTTTTTTTCCTACTCCTCTACAGCAAGGAAAATATTGTACTTTTACTCCACTACAATCATAATAAAACTTTAGTTACTAGTTACTTTGTATATTTTTATTCAGCCACTATATAGATTTCGGCCACTTGAAAATAGGAGTTCTACAAGCTCACAATGCGTTGCAACGCATTGTGAGCTTTAATTTAGATCGGCTATTTTCAAAATATTTTTGTTACTGTAAATGCGACATTCTGTGAGTATAAGTACTTTAACTTTTAATGGTATCAAACATGACACACGCGCATATCTCCTTGTATGGGCTGTTCTGTCCATGACATCAGCTGTGGTGATGACGGTCTGCGTTAATCTCTTGTGACATTAGTCTCGTGCTCATATGGACATAGGGACATACAGTACAGTAAACACAAAGCCAGACGTACCGGTAGGAACGGTTAGCACCGCTCAAAAATGGACTTCTACTTGTAACACAGTATTTCTACATTGCATTATTGATACTTTTACTTAAGTAAAGACATTTAGTACTTTTTCCCACCACTCGTGGCTCCATAAGCGCATCTAGCTGGAGGTGCATATTATTGTGTATCAGTGAATGAGTTCACAGAATCCCTGACCTTAAATTTGATTAGTTTTGGTTTTCCATTACATCGTGGCCAATGTCGTTATCACACATTCCGGATCTCATCTGATTTACTGACATTCAAACCCTCGGCAAAAAAAAGACAGATGTAGTTCAGACCTCGACTAGTAATGTGAGGATGGAGTTTATGATTGGGTCATTCTGTGTGTGTGTGTGTGTGTGTGTGTGTGTGTGTGTGTGTGTGTGTGTGTGTGTGTGTGTGTGTGTGTGTGTGTGTGCGTGTTATTATACTGTGTGAGGGCCAAATGTCCCCCACACGTATAGCGGTAGTCAGGCACGTGCACACATACTGTAGACAGCAAAGGGGGCTTGAGCCCCTGCCCTTTTATCCATCTGTGAAAAAGTGCCCTCGCCAGACCATGAATGCAGTATTTACTATATGGTGAAAAAATGCAGATGCCCTCTTTCCATGCCATACCTGAAAGCAGCATTCAAGAGAATTACCTTGTCCTAACTCTCCTGAACTTGAATGCAGCATCTTATGTTGAAAGAATTGCCCTCTCTGTGTAAAAATCAAGCATCGAAAATAGCTGACCTCCAAGCTCACAACACGTCACAGCGCAACGCGTTGTGAGCTTGGAGGTCTGTTATTTTCGATATTTTCACCAAAAGGCCCTCTTTAAATGTCAGCCCCTGCCTCTCTAACATTCTCTGCACGTCCCTGGTGGTAGTAGTATAGTAGAATTTGGCATTTAGGGGGTACGTTTAGGGGTTAGGATTAGAGTTATGCCTGATTAATAGTTGTGGCATGTAATAGAGTTTAGGGTTTAAAAACGGACAAAAGTGTCTTGATGTCCTCACAAGTATACTAATATACACAAGTGTGTGTGTGCATGTGCGTGTGTGTGTAGTCTGTGTACTGTAGCCAGATTTAGAAACAGCAGAGAGGGGGGCTACTACAATGTTTACATACACAAACAGATTACAAGTAAGCAACGTCTATTCTATTTCCCTGATGGAATTACAAGTAACACAACGTACCTGTGAACATAATTTTGCATGATTCTTTTGAGACGTCAGAAGAGTCATATCCATAATTGTCCATAATTTCTCTTTCTTTCTCCCTGTGTCAGAGACGGCTTCTTCCATAGACTCCTGAGCTGTTCCAGATGGCAGCAGTTTCCTGTACTTCGTATTTACATTCCTCAGTTTTCTTGCGTTATTGAATCCCGTGGACATTTCAAGTGGAGTGAAAGAGACAGGGCAGAAGTTTTGTTTTGAAGATCTTGTGCTGCTTTCAGTTTCAGCCAGTGGGTTGTTGGTCGTGTCAGCTGATCTTTGTGGTGTTTTTTCTCTCTTCCTCGTTCTCCAGGAAGCTGTAAAATGCAGAAGGCCAATCACTGCTCAGCTGTACTCAGGAGCATGTCAGGACAGGAAGACAAACAAGCCAAAAATAAGAAAGAAAAAAGAAAAGCCTTCAGTGTGTGCACACTTTCTGTCAAGGCTGGTTCAACATACAGGCTATGATGCACTCGTTATGAGCAGGCAAAACGGTGATGACATACTGTAATGTTTTGCTTTGAATGAAGGCAGACCAACCCAGGACAATATTGTAATGGAGAGGAGGAGAAAAAAACATTATTACACAATGAAAGAGGAGTGATAAGCGTCACTTCTGGGAAGGAAGAACGCTGTGTTCAACCACATCACTCGTGTATGGGAAATGAATCAGATAGATTTGAGAATTTCCCCACACACACACTCTCTCTCTTGCTGACCTAAAATATGAGTGAAAAGTGTGTCATGGAAAAAGTAAGTTGTTGTCCACACTCCTCCGTGGTATATTTGTCACTGTATATTTCCATACCTGTGAAATGAGGTATCTGCATTGAACGCATCCTAAGTAAGAGGAGCAGTGGGCGCTATACGGGGGCAGCTCCTCAGGGAGCAGTTAGAGGTTCAGTGTCTTGCTCAGGGACACTTCGACACGATGCTGGCCTGGCCTGGAATCGAACCTGGGACAATCCGTCTCCCCAGGCGGGCTCTCTAATTAACCCACTCAGCTATGTGTCATGGTTGCTTTCCTTATCCTGTTCGCTATGTAAAGCTGTCATCATATAGAACACTTTAATAACAGATGTGACTACATATTTTATTGCATATGACGAGTTGGGGGAGGGCGGCCTCCCCCAACTCGTCACCACATTATTGTTTAAACGTTGGGGGAATTGCCCTATTTGACTAACAATGAACTCAACACAAATAAATGAAATAAAAAGCATCTTCAGAGATGTACTAGACAATGGAATGAATGCTTGCAACTAAAAATAGACACTTTTATACAAAGGTGGATAGTTACACTAATACCTGGGTGTTTAACAAAGTGAGATGGGTTGTAGTAAGAAAGCCGTATTTTCATAATGGAAAATTACTGAAATTGTATTTTTGTATTTTTCATGTATCTATTCATCTCTTAAAACAGAACTTTTCCCACAGGTTGTGTTTACATTCTACAGTATATTTCCCTGCTTTTCTGCCAACTCGTATATATACTTATTGTTATGATGATGATTATTATTCTTAAAGCATGACGTCCTACAGAATTCCCCAGCCAAATAAAAAGTAGGCCTTCTGTACTGAAGGTGCAGGGTGGCTGTTCACTTTGTCTAATTAAAGAGTATGTCGCCTGCCATATTCACGAAGAGCACTTATTAAAACAAGCGTCCACATCCATTCCACTAGATAAATGACTCCACACCAAGTGCCATGAAGCCCATTAAATGGCTTCTTTGAGATGGATCAGGTCCAAACTCACAATCAAAGGATTTGACCGGGATTATCTCAGATTAGAAACACTCCGAGACAAATGAGGAGATGACAGGAGATCATACTTTGAAAGGATGAATTAGCAGTCACATACCAGACCAAATTTGCGATGGTTGTTAGAGAATAAAGAAACAGAAAAAGATTGAGTGCTAAAAAGCAAGGAACAGCTCTAGAGTTTTTAGTAACCCCAATGATACACTGCCAATGTAAACCATGGTAAAAGCTTTTCCCTCTGGCTCTAAAGTCTCCTGCCATGTAAATAAAGCAAGGGAATCAAGAACTAAAAGGAAAGGAATGAATAGAAATTATCTTGCGGGAGATATAGATATTGTTTTATGACCTGACAGTGTTACGTGAAAAACCTTTCATTAGTCTGTGTCCCCCTACACAATACTATACTCCCCTCCCCCCCTCACATCTTCAAGTTCAACTGCAAATACCGTATAAAACACATTGCTGGGGATTTGGACGTTGACAGTACTTTTAGGATAATTAGACCTTGTTCTCAGCCCATTCCAACGAAGAATCATATACAGCAAATGCCAATGGCGCACATACTGTAAGGCCTGATTTATACTTTGTTGGGCGCCTGTGATATGCACCGAAAACCGATGATCTACACTTGTGATCTATACTCACAAAGCATCACAGTGAGCCCCGCTGTGAGCTTGTAAATCTGCTATTTTCAGTGCAAGACATGATGCAAAACAAAGTATAAATGAGACAAAAGCACATAAGCTTAGAACACATGCTGTAGAATTGCAATCACAGCATTTCCTTCGGGGTTATTGTCTGTTTTGATATTACTATGTACAGTACCTGCACACAAGATGTAACAATAAAGCACAACCTTGAGCCTTGAACTATGATGCCAAAAATGTTTACTTATATTGTGTTACTCAGTATAGACATGTGGACTCTGAAGCTGTCATTGGATTATAGAGGCAGCTGACAGGGTCAGGGTTCAGTAGTTCCTGCTCTGAATTTGGCCCAGTGTGAAACAGAGAGTGGAACATTGGTCTTATAGGCTCTGTGCATAACTGTAGTGCCGGGTTTCCTGAAGTTGGCATACTGTACCTGTTTCCTGTTCCAATACAGTGTCCCATAGCTTTGTTTGACTTGCCTGAGAGTAGATTTGAACCTGAAACAGAACACCTTCATCACCTTCATATTCATCTTCATGTTTCCGGTTCAAATCTGCTGCCGAGCCAATCAAATGAAGCCACATGAGGAGTAAATGAACCGGAACAAGAAACCTTCTGGATGCACAGAGCCTATTGTGAGCAGGAAGGACTTTACTTTACTACCAGGATTATAGTACTCCATTGGTGGAAGAATACAGATTTTTGGAGCGGTGGAGCCACCTCCCAATGTTTCGCTTTTCTGTCTGTCTGTCTGTCTGTCTGTCTGTCTGTCTGTCTGTCTGTCTGTCTGTCTGTCTGCCTGTCCCTTTTAGGATGAACTTTGACCAAGTGGCGCGCTATGTTTCGGTGCATGGCCGGAGTTATGTTTCATTAGTACAACGGTGAGTGGCCGGAGTTATGTTTCATTAGTACAACGGTGAGTTGCCGGAGTTATGGTTCAATAGTACAACGGTGCGTGGCCGGAGTTATGGTTCATTAGTACGCCGGTGCATGGCCGGAGTTATGGTTCATTAGTACAACGGTGTGTGGCAGGAGTTATGGTTCATTAGTACAACGGTGCATGGCCGGAGTTATGTTTCATTAGTACAACGGTGTGTGGCCGGAGTTATGGTTCAATAGTACAACGGTGCGTGGCCGGAGTTATGTTTCATTAGTACAACGGTGTGTGGCCGGAGTTATGTTTCATTAGTACAACGGTGTGTGGCCGGAGTTATGTTTCATTAGTACAACGGTGCGTGGCCGGAGTTATGTTTCATTAGTACAACGGTGTGTGGCTGGACTATAAAAACAGGAACAGATTGAGAAGACCACTGTTGCGCAGCCTAGACACGCACGCACGCACGCACGCACGCGCGCACGCACGCACACGCACGCACACGCACACACACACACACACACACACACACACACACACACACACACACACACACACACACACACACACACACACAGGGTACAGTATAGCTGCTCAAATTCACTGCTCCACTTCAAACTGAGGTTTGATTTTTTTTTTTACTAAAGTTAAAGTATCAATAAGACCACAATGTAGAAATACTCGATTACAAGCTAAGTCTGGTGCTCAAAAAATGTGTTTTGAGTAAAAGTACAAAAGTACTGGCATCAAAATATTATTATACTTAAAGTACCAAAAGTAAAAGTACTCATTATGTCCAGTTGTGTATAAAAATCTTTTGAAAATAGCAGATTTTCAAGCTCACAACTTGTGACATGTTGTGAGCTTGTAGTAAAGTATTTAGGGTTGAAGTGGTTAATGTCAGTTTGTAATAATACTAACTAAAGTTTTAAAATAATTGTAGTTGAGTAAAAAGTACAATATTTAAAATGTGTTAAATGATTAAAAATTGTACTTAAGAGTACTTGTCAAGTACTACTTAAGTACATGTTTTATTTTACCACAGTGGTGTAAAATACTCTCCTTATTTTTAATCAAAGCTCATCAAATGTGTGCAACACAAGTGTGAAAATCTAATGTACAGTAATAGAGGCACTGTCTATACTCTCTTACAGGCTGCAGTTAGATATTTCAGCTCTCATTTGAATATTTAAGAGTAAAGCAGTCCTAGTGCTGATAAAACACTTTTCAGCAGGATAAATAATGTAGGCAGTGGTTAATGTTAGCATGTGCTTCTTTGCATATTTTAAAAACGAATGAGGACCTTCGTTCTTGCGCATTAAAGTAAAGCTTTCACTCCCTTCCAGACAGCAATAAGAGGTGTTCAAGAGGGTTTGCATGCTTAAAAATGTGACCTGTGAACTCACCATAATCTTCTGTGTCTTATACTCACTTGTCAGACTTCGTTTTCAGCGTACTAGAGGAGTGGTTTTCAAAGTGGGGGCCACGGCCCCCAGGGAGGCCACCAGGTGGCACCAGGGGGGGCAGAGAGAAAAAATCAAACCCCAGTTTGAAGTGAGCAGTTCATTTCTGTGTGGGTGCGTGCGTGCGCGCGCGCGTGTGTGTGTGTGTGTGTGTGTGTGTGTGTGTGTGTGTGTGTGTGTGTGTGTGTGTGTGACACAACACGCCACTTGGTCACCCAGCGGTATTGTAGCTCATGCTACAGACAAACAAACTAACATACCCACGCAGTCACGCATACGGTAGTCAAAATACCATCACAATGAAATTATAAAAAAATATATATGTGCAGAAATCAATAATATTAATTGACAATAGCTAAAACAACCAATCTATAAGCTCCCAATGCATAGCAGGACGATGCGCTGTGAGCTTGTATTTCGTCTATTTTAGATTTTCTTTTTTGTTTGTTTGTTTGTTTAGCCAGAGTCTATGGGGGGTCCTTGGCATGGAAGAGTTTGGGAGCATTAGAGGCCAGTGGTTCTCGCTGATCTTCAAGCACACAACGCCTCACATTGCGATCTGCTATTTTCACCAGTTTTGTGCGACGGTCTTGTATGATGAAGCAGGGCTTTACTTTACGAAAAAAACATACAACTTTGAGATATATGAGGTTTCAGCCCGACAGTGACGATATACTGTAGGTTTAAAGTGGCTACACTGCATTTTTATGCTATATTAACACAATTCTCTCGGGAGCCCCTCAAGGATCCCCAGACCCTACGTTGAGAACCAATGTTATAGACAGTGGAAAGTGACACTGTAACATTACATTAGCTTCAGATAACAGAAATACTTTACAAAGCCACCCTTTCATCTCCTAGACTGTGAATCAGAAGACTGTCTTTGGACAGGAAAGTTTGCTTTGGCTCTGATTTCTATATTTATCATGAAATGACTAAAGAGTCATGCAGAGGATGATTTCCCTCAGATAAATTATCCCCCACTCTAAATAGTGTAGAGTTAGGGCTCAACATATATTAGAAAGCACCTAATTAATTGGCACATAAAATTCTAACATAAAGCAGCCTTCAGGATAAAACAAACCTGCTGGCAGTGAGGCAGAAGTCATCATGACACCCGACTCCCCTGCACGCACGCGCGCACGCACGCACGCGTGTGTGCGCGCACACACACACACACACACACACACACACACACAGCCCCTCTCTCTCTCTCTCTCTCTCTCAATAGAAAACGGAGGGCCTTTGATCATGACACTTGACGCGGCTTTCAGATGTGAGCTGTTTTCGAGATGGAATATATTCATCGTTAGCTGTTCCTAACTTTCTCTCCGTCATCCAGTTTGACTGCCTTGATTTGAATTGCGACGAATCTGACAATTTGAGTGTAAATGAGGATGTTCTTCAGATTGAAAGAACTCTTACTCTTACTTACAAGTAACATCCTCTCTCAAACAATTGAGTGGGAAATTGATATTGGGCTGTCCTCATCAGTTTAACCACTTGATTACTATTCTGGACTTCTTAGCTAACATTCTGCAAAAATAGACTAATCTACAAGCTCAAAATGCGTCGCAACGTGTCAGGTTGTGAGTTTGTAGATCAGCTATTTTCGACAAAGAGATTTGGCGCATAGGGTAAAAAGGAGGGGACCAACTATAGACCCCTTTGGGAAGTATAAAGGGTTTAAAAGCACATTTCCATATGCTGCCTATTAATGTACTTTGACCTCTGGACAGCCCCCCTTCCCCGCCCTCCCCAAAAGAACACAACAAATGCCGGTTTGATCGTTCAGTGCACTTCTACACACTCGTCCCGAAGGAGAACTATATTACTGTCACCCTTTGTGCCAAATCCAAGGTCACAAGTTCCAGGTTGCAACTCGGGTTTAAAGATTAACAAACTGACTGCACGAACCTTCAGGAGACAGAGTAATGTTTTCAGTTCATTAGAGAATGGACAAGAATAATTATGAAAATGGGGGGGAAAACGAGAGAATCAAAATGACCTGATTGAAAAGGAGAAGAAAAAGAACGGGGGGTGGGGTGGGGGGGTGGGGGGGCTAAAAGTCCTCCAGTGCAGAACTTGGTTTGATTGATTTGGAGCAGATGAGCCCAGGGCTCCTCCGTTGGCAGTCCAGGGTCCACGCTGTAATGATAGCTTTATAATTAAGATTAAAGACCACGGAGCACAGACAAGACACTCGAGTGGTGTTGGGGGCTTCTCTGATGACACTGGGAATAATTGGAGAGAAGTATCTACATTCCCTACCTCCCCCAAGAGTCCAGGAATACGGGTATGACTGTGAAAGCAGCGGAAGTGACTGACGACTGAAGTGAGACTCAAACGTCAGGGGCGGCTGAATTGCTTTAGACTGGCAAATAATTCATGATTTCGGGGTCGTTCCGAGAGCGAGAGTATAGGAATAGCTTGCTGTCTGAATGGCTGTGTTGTATAATGCTATAGGAGTGAAGCAAAAGGCAATGTGTCAAACAGCAGATTATGTGTGATTATGATGATTCACTCTTTTACATGGTGCAGACTGGGGAACCATCTGTGCTCCAGTTAGAAGTGAGACATGATGGTGGCGGTGGACATGCAGCATGGAAAGAACAACCACATTGGGGGTTTCTGTTGTATTTTAGAGCAGCGTTCAAAGACACAAGAACTAGAGCCTGAACGACCGAAGGCAGGTTTTTGGGTACAGATATTTTGACAGATATCTTGTGAAAAGAAAATGTGTAATCTTGAAACCAATAGGCCATGTTTGCATTTTTGCATTGAGAAACCGGGGTGGCAACGGGGCCGGGGTGGCATTTCATTAACTTACAAACAAATAACTAGAAAAAAGCAACCTTTTGATAATCAAAATATTTAAATTCATTATATTAAACTTGAATATCAAAATAACATTTCACTTTAATTGTACAAGGCTCTGTGCATAACATTCTCCATTACTATTAAAATGTTTCAAAAATAGGCAATCTATACAAGATCACAATGCATTGCAAAACTATGAAAAAACGAATGAAAATCTGGTCACATCTGCAGCATAATTGCTAGGGGTGTAACGATACAGTAACTGCATCAAAATATCGTTTTTAATTAAAAAAAATCGAAGTATATCGAAATGAAAACAGCTAAAATTGAATCGTATCGTTTGACTTTGTATCGAATCGTCAGTTCAAGTAATCGATTGTATCGATACTGTAGCGTCACGGCCGGGAGGCGAACCCGGGACCCCGATTTGCCAGGTATGCGCGCTGACCAGTCAGCCAAAGTGCCAGGCACGTTGGCGAGAGCCAACGCACATACCGTATAGCCTACAGTCGTCCCCTCTACCTGGAAGCGCGACCACGCGCGCCGGCCAGGATCTAAGATCGACTTTGAAACCGGGGGGTTCAAACACAACTCAGGGGGGAACAGTCGTCGACTACTAGCCGGACAGGTCTACACCGCCGCCGGGGATGAATACTTCCCCTCTGTACCGCTGCCACCAATGTAGCGTCACGGCCGGGAGGCGAACCCGGGACCCCGATTTGCCAGGTATGCGCGCTGACCAGTCAGCCAAAGTGCCAGGCACGTTGGCGAGAGCCAACGCACATACCGTATAGCCTACAATACTACCTACTTGTGCATTGTATTTAGCATTTTTAAGAAGAAAAATGAAAAGGAGGGGTTTAATTACTTTTCCTTACTAGTAGCTTTCTTGGTCTATCGATAAATGTGTGTAATCACTGGGTTCATGTCAAGGTGCAGGTTTGTCCATATGTGTTGTTGCCAGATAATCACAGTGTTTACTTATTTATATCCATAATGTGTCCTTTAAAAACCTGCACTATCCACAACTTTCACCAGATTTAATTTCTTTGCTAAATAGTTACTATATCGATTTTAAATCATTGAATCGAATCGTATCGTATCACCATGAATGAACCAATATCGTCCATGTATCGTATCGTCAACCATGTATCGTGATATGTATCGAATCGCTATTAAAATGTATCGTTACACCCCTACTACTTGCTGATACCAATGTCATCAAAAAAGTCAAATATTAAGTCAAACCGATATATCGGTCGGACTCCAACAAGAACCATCGCTTTCAATGGAATGGGAAAGTGCAAAAGCAATCAAGATAGCACGATGATAAGCAAACAAATAACCACACACATCCTTTTTTGTTCATAAAGAATTTAAAGTCAACTGTTAACTGTAAACAAACGGCCCGCTCTTCAGCGCTTCACATCGCCTCATCCCAGGTCCACGTTCAAAGCGTTCATCATCCCTCACCTTCGCTGACATGTCCTATCTGATGAGGGTGAAGTCAAGTCGCTTAGATGACTAATAATCATATCAAAGGTGCCATGTCACGCGGCAGATTTAAATAAGAGGGTTTTCGCCGAGCATTTGCATGCATCTGTATGCCTGGGCTAAGAGGCTAATGTCATAAAGTACCGCGCAGACATGATTTAATGTAATCTGTCATGTCATATGCTAATCTTCAGTCTTCACGGTAATGTACAGCGTGTTAGCGGGAATGGATTTCTAGGGGCACCGCGGCAACGGGGTTACGGTGAAAAGTGTTCCCCCTTTCTTAGAGATAGAATTGTATGATCAAACGCTGTGGATTTTCAGCAATACGTTCAGATTGGGAGTCATATTGATGTGCACGTCTGTGATAACGTATAGCGCGGCTGCCACGGTATCGCTTCCTCACGCCAAGGATCCCTCTGAATCCATTTTCCTTCTCTCACACTCTCATTCTCCTGCTGTATAGTATAACATAGCATACCCCTACAAATGGGTAAAGCCACAATTTAGGACTATAAATAGTTCTTAAAAGATGCAAAACTACATCTTAGTCTCCTTAAGTGGCTTTTTTTCGCATCAGAATTATGTTACTGCACAACACTTTCTCTCCAAAAAGTCAAACAGAGCTGCGGGAGATTTATTTTAAAGCCTACTAAGGGAAATAGAAGCTGTAACCCACCACCCAGCACCCCCCCCCCCCTCCCCCCCGGCCTCCATCCACCCTACACTTTCTCAGTGCCTGATGACAGTAAGAAGGTTGCATTTAGGCCTGGCTTTTCTGGAGGGGATAATGTAATGCTCATTAAATCCTTTGGAAGAAGCAAAAAAAAAAGAAGAAGGCACGCGAGGCAAAGAGATACTTGATGTTGACTGATGTGAAGTGACCATACCCTGGGCTCATTGTCATCCGCCTTATCTTTGTTGTCATTATCATCAAGGACACAGCGCTGTGATTGACTAGTGTTTAGTAGTAACAATTAAAGACAGGGTGCCATGATTATGTTTATACTAGGAGGAAGATTTAAAAAAAAAAAAAAAAAAAAAATTATGTGACCACACCCACCAGTTCTGGTTTATACCTTAGCACCACCCACCTTGAGGTAGCCACGCCCACAGCTGTTGTATGGTAATAAGGGGAGGGGAGGATTTTAGTGTGTCACTAAAGCAGTGTAGTTCGATCTGTGTGGAAGACACAGATTGGTCTTGACTGGTTTGAGCTTCCCCCCCCCTTTTCTCCCCAATTTAGTCGCTATTCCAATTGATTCGTCCCCACACACATGTATGTGTTGTCACTGCTTTTGTATCGCACTGACTCACCTGTCAGTGAGGAGCCCCCACCGGGAGGACGTAGAGCCTTCGTCCTACTCCTCCCGCCCAACACTCCTTGCTGACAGGTGCCACCCCAGCCCGTAGGATTACTTGCAGTGACAATGTTCACCCTCCCCTGAACACGGGCCAATTATGTTCATGTAGATGCTCAACAAAGCCGGATGCACCGCGATGGATTTGAACTCACGACCTCGGCAGTGGTGGGCAGGAACTTTACCAGAGCGCCACCGGAGCGTTGTACCTGCACTTCTATACTGAGATATTTAGACCCTGTGGTCTGCTTTGACCACAACTGGTTAACATGTGGTACTGCCTGAAGGTCAAAATTCAATATCTCTCCTGAGAAATCATCTGTGCTCTATTGGGTTTGTCGTAAAAAAAATTAGCACTTACTATATGTGGGAGACCCTGGTTCGAATCCCCAGCTGGGCAAAAAAAGTCCCCCCTCCCCACATCCTATATTAGTAGTTAATAATAAGGGATGTGGACTGATCCCTGGGCAATGTTCTTATGAACAATAACTACTGTATATTGTAACTTTAACTATATTGTAACTTCACCTACCTAATCTACTATTGCCAAATTATGGTAGTCATTATTTCCTTTAGAAGCCTTCAAAGGCAGGACTGGCTCATCCGTTCGGGTGTCTTGAGAAGGAAAGTCTGAAGGTGTTGCCAAGAAGAATTTCACTTTCGCAAAGATTAAAGGACTCCCTTGTGTAGCCTCAATGGTGTTTTATGAGGCAGTTCCAGGTTTTGGGACCTTCTTTTGACAGCACCCACGCATGGCTTAAGCATGGGCCAAACCACAATCGCTCTCTGCCATAGGGACATTCTCTACCTACAAGCAAGATGAGTCAGTGGTGAAGTCCTCTCATCTTGCAGGGATATTGTGGAAAAGAAAATGTGATCTTTGCAAAGTGCACGCTGGGTCATGCTCCAAAAGTCATTTTAATGGATTACCAGCAAGGTGATGTTTTGAGCTTAGAATCACTGTTGGACCATGATCCAGTGTGTGGACTTTATTTTCCTATTTTCGACTGTACTTCTGTCCATCACCTGGGATCTTATCATTTGGATGTAACTTCATTGTTATTCTTTTCAATTTGCCACATTGAAAAGCCTGGCTAAGGCTAGGGCTCCACCAGGAGCGTTGCGCTGTGCCGGCGTTGTGCCAGTGTCGAATTTGGGCCGGGGTGAATTTTGGCGTCCGACGTTGAGCACAACGTCGGCAGTGGAGCACCCTCGGCTTTCATTGATTCAAGCGGGAGCGTTCCCAGCGTTGCCGCTGACGCAACACTCGACGCGCCCAGTGGAGCCGGGGGGTTCGCTGAGTTATGGACATTGTGTAGTCCCACCAGGCCACCACTCCCTACAGTACGACCATTGAACACCACCATATTTCTCTGCATGTTCTTGCTGGAGGAGATCCAAGAAGTTAACATTTGGTCCATCTCAGTGCCTCTGACAAGCCAAACACATGGGAGAGAATATGTTTTCACCCCTGTGTGTTGTTTCCACAGCTAATCTTGGAAACCACTTATCCAACAGAGAGCTCCATGCAGACTTCCCTTTGCAGAGAAACATTAGCAACTTCCTCCAGGGGGATCCCGAGGCGTTGCAAGGCCAGTGTGGAGATATAATCCCCCCCATCTGGTCCTTGGTCTGCCAGGGGGTCTACTTCAGACATGCAGCGAGGACCTCCCTAAAGAGACGCTCGGGGGGCATCCATACTAAATGCCCAAACCACCTAAGCTGGCTCCTTTCCAAGTGAAGGAGCAAGCGGTTCTATACTTCAAGTCTCCCGCAGATGACTGAACTTCTGACCTCTCTCTCTAATATGGAGTTCCCAGTGACATACATAATGTTAGCTAGAAAGATGCAATTGGAAATTGCAATTGTGGTTGCCATGATGCGAGTCACACCTGTAAATGAATTCTGTCTTAACATTTGAATTTTATTTCCCCATTCAAGTCAATGGGGAAAATTAATTCACTAATAAGATAATGGCCAAATATGGAGATCTCTGTGTCAGTCCTTGTCCCTTTAATGCCCATATACAGTATGGAGATCCCTGATGTCATCAATATTAAGCCCATATCTGGGAATGCCCATATATGGACATACTGTGTCAATCTCATGTGGCCTATGATGTCAGACATCTATGATGCCAGTCATCTCCATATTTGGGTAAAGTTTAAATTACATTTATTCACGAATAAATGTATATAAAAAAATAAACTATAAAATAACGTATCTATTAGCAGGGGATAATATATATTCCAATTTGAATACAATTTTTATATTTTTGTACAAAGACAAGGACGTTGTCTTAAAGAGGTGGTGCCATAGTTTTGTACTTTTTCTGTTTTGTATGTCTATGAAGTTATCATTATTCTAATAGGCCAACGGGTCAGGTTATAATGTGCAGTGCAGATTTGTCTTCCCCGTGTATTTGTGTTTACTTCCTGAAAGCTAAGAGACTGGGCCTCAAAAGGCCCAGTCGAAAAACACAGATTAAATGTCATCATGTGGCACTGCATCTTTAAGTAGCCTATGTACAACATGTGCAGTATATTTGAAAGACTACTGATAATGCATTTTAGGAGCTAGCCTTCAATCTCCTTTGATAATGACAGGGCCTTTTATTAGGATAAGGAAATCTGGAGGTCTCAGTTGGAACTGTTACCCCTTCGACCCGATTTCGGATAAGCGGTTGAAGATGGATGGATGGATGGACATAGCATTTTGACATAATTTCTCACAGAAGCGAATAACATAGGGGGTACGGTGGCGCAGTGGTTAGCGCTTCACCTCACAGCTAGAAGGTCTTGGGTTCGATTCCCGCCGGGGGACGCTGTGGGTGCTGGGGGTGTGTTTCTCCCTCCGCGTCATCAGTGCCCACACCCTAGGTGGGGTCGGCGATAGGGCCTTTCTGTGTGGAGTTTGCATGTTCTCCCCGTATCTCCTAGGGTTGATACCCTCACAAAAGCATGCAGTAATCCTGGTCTCAATAATGCCTCACCCTGGCCAGCCGGGGTGCCTGATGGAGGGGAAAGGAACTGGTTGGAACAACGTGTTCCTTCCACGCGCTACGTCCATCCCGGGGAAATCCCCCCTGTCAGGTGAAAAGAAACAACTTGGACTACCCATGCATTGAAGGAAGCATGAGGTCAGTCCGTTGTCTCCCCAGGCGCGGCAGAGGGAGAGCATAGCCCAGGATTACATAGGCAATTGGCACTGGGTGAAAAATGGGTTGCAAAATCGTGGGATAAAAATTATAGAAAAAAAAAAAAAAAAAGCGAATAACATCATAATGCTGAAGTACAATACCACAAAGAGAGAGATGTCCTTCTGGCTTTCAGATGTTCATATTAAATGGCCTCATTGTACGTTTAACACTGTACATGTCTCACTCCATCCACTCCATGAATCAGAATCCTTGCTAAATTCAATTTCTGCTAAAACCGTTTTCAGTGAAGCACACATAAACCCATACACCACACAACAATCCACTCTTTGTGGCTTGCAACCAAGCGATGTTCATCACAGCAGCTTGATGTGACCTTTACTAGATATGGATAATGTTCTGTCGTTATGCCAACGTACATTTTCTCACACCTCTATCATGGTTGTCCAATACAGTGTGTGTGTGTGTGTGCGTGTGTGTGTGTGCGTGCGTGTGTGTCTGTGCGTGTGCGTGTGCGAGTGTGAGTGTGCGTGTGTGTGTGTGTGTGTGTGTGCACGCGTGCGTGCGTGCGTGCGTGAGTGTGTGGGTGTGTACGCGTGTGCGTACGAGCGCGCACGTGTGTGTGTTTTGGGGGGGGCTGGGGTTGGGGGGGAAAGTGTCACTGGTGCCGCCATTGCCAAAATACCACAGAATGAAAAATAAATTCAGTGGAGTAAAATGTCAGGTGCGAAGCTGTGCCAGGGACTTTGGAGGTCTGACAAGACACAATTACATGCTGGCCCCCCGCCGTGAACTGGGATGTGGTATTTTCAAGTTGGTGGTCTCTCAAGTAAGCCCACAGCAACATGGCACGCCCTTCTTTGATCTGCTTGGAGTGTCTAACCCTGCAAGGCCCAGCGTTGTTTTTTGGCAACATTTTTTAAATCATTTTAAAAATATATATATTATTAGTTTTCCTGTTCTTTTTTTGGCAACATTTTTTTAAATCATTTAAAAAATATATATTATTAGTTTTCCTGTTCTTTTTTCACATTAACATCACCATTAAATCCTATTGTTTAGTATTACAATGCCATTGGCCACGATATTTGCATATAAATACCCCCCACAGATCGGCTGACATTCACACCTCCCAGAGAAGTTGAAATTCCAGCGTCTGGACGAACAACATCTCACTTTTTAACTGAAGCTATTCCTCACAAAAACAGAAGTAAATTGCCTGTAATATTTTTTTTTTCGTGATCATTAGAATGTCTAGAACATGTACATGTGTTATTATTGTGAAAAATATCCCCAAAATGCAAATTAGAGCATGATTTATGATTTATGGCTATAAAACCTTACAAAAACATTATAAAGGTTTTAACATTACATTTTCCTGTGATTAGGACTCCTACAACACCATCTGATTTTTTTTTTTAATGTTTTGGCCAGTAGAAATTAATTCAGGTCTTGCAGGGCTAATGCACCCCCTCCTCTTTCTGTTGACGGTGGGTCTGAAATGTCAGGATAAAGTCACTAGAGGGACAACCCTTTCCAAACAACCTCCCAAGTCACAAACACTAACATGTGTAAAACCGTGCGAAAAGAAATCGAGAGCCTTCTGGTTACACATTAAAATACTGCAGTGTTAATTGTCTCCACCAGCCGAAGGCATGAGGGAGAGTATGTTTTCGTCTCCATCCATCCGTCCGTCCGTCCGTCCGTCCGTGCGTGCTTCCGTCCGTGCGTCCGTCCGTCCTCGCAGTTTGTTACCACCTAATCTCAGTCGCCGTTAGCCCGGTCACAGCCAAAATGAGCACACACACACTCCCTGGATGCCAATTCAGAACCTCTGACCCAGATTCTTCAAATGGGCCTGTTCTAGCACCACCATGAGGCCGATGTTCGCAAAACACATTTCTGTACACTACTCTTACAGATTTTGTCCAAAAATCCTTCAAATCGGTAGGCAGTATCTCGACAGTCATGTGATCGACATGGATCTGTCCGGTTTTGCATATTCCATCCTGATTGGCTAAGATTGGCTTCCAAAGTTTGTAGGATTGAGCCGTTTTGAACAAAATGCCTCAAATTACAAACACAAAGTGCAATTATTAACACACACACGTTCCCACTAGGCCGAGGAAGAAATGCCACTTAATTTTTTTTAAATCAGCCTCATGGTGGCGCTATAACAGGCCGATTTGTGGTTTTACCTATAACTCCACCGATCAGTTTCAAACTTTGCAAGCCCACTCCCTAGAGGCCAAGGAAAAACCATTTCCCTGCATTTTTCACATCAGCCTTTTATAGCGCCACCAGGAGGCCGACTTATGTAAAACACAATTTTTCCTATTATTCCTTGAGATTTTATCTAAAAATCATGCAAATCAGTACACATAGTCATGTGATCAAGTCCGATCCGTCTAATTTTTCATATTCCATCCTAATTGGCTAATATTGGCTTACAAAGTTTGCAGGTTTGCTCTGTTTTTGAACAAAATGCCCCAAATCATCAACGCAGCTTGCGATTGCGATTGCGCGATTGCGATTGCGCATTATAAACCATTGTGAACAATGGAGCGATGGTCCCAAAATATGAGTTCTATTCAACCAATTTCTTTTTACCAAATTGACAAATGGGCAGATGACAACATCAACATCCCCAAAATGATTAAATAAAAGGGTATATCCACAATATTCATGGTAGTTAGATAGGTTTAAGTGTTACTCTGTACAAAGACTTGCTACAGTATGCAGACTAGTGCTTGCTCTGCCATCATATAGTTATATATTACTTTATCGTGATTTTTGCATATTAATCAGAAACAATCTAACAACAAATAGTTAATATGATAGTGGAGCAAGCACTGCACAGATAGCAAGTCTTTGTACACAGTAAGGATGCAACCTAACTACCATGAATATTGTGGATGTACCCTTCTATTTAATCCTTTTGGGGATGTTGATGTTGTCATCTGCCCATTTGTCAATTTGGTAAAAAGAAATTGATTGAATAGAACTCATATTTTGGGACCATCGCTCCATTGTTCACAATGGTTTGTAATGCAGGCTACTATCCCAGGAAGTCATGTGATCCAAGATGGCCGTGGTGTGAATATGGTCTGGCGAAGAACACATGCCACCCTTTTTACATTGGCCTATTATTACACCACCAGGACGCCTGGCCTGGTGGAGACCTGTGCTCAGAAGAGCACTGCTTCTAGTTTAACTCTGAGTTACAAACGGATAAATTAACACTGAGGGTAAACAGTGTACCACAGATGATCCATGAGAGTATAATTTTATCTAAATCATCTGTTAGACTAGTAATGGGATTAACATTTACAAAATGGCAGCGCGTAAGAACTCACTAGGAGCAGTGTGCAATAAAAGCCTATGCGTGGACTAGTGCACACGTATTCATATTCTGTTAAGTTCTACTGAGACTATTCACACTTCAAAGGTTCCTGAATTAAGTCCAAAAAAATATACAGTATATGATACATCCTTTCAACTAATAACCCAACCAATTATTCATACCCTGAGGATAGCCTGATAAATTGCCTGTTGTAATTAAAATGATTAAGTGAGAAATGCAAAATAGTAATTCATCCTTATTTGACAGAGTTAAGCAAACCTAGTTATAAAACCGGCTTAATTAGCTGTCAGAAAATGTTATGTCTGAATAGAATAGTAAAGGAGTCCAGACCCAGCTAGAATCCACCATACGTCTTTGTAAAAGGTAGTTAGAGGGTCTAAGTGGCATATTTATACTACTGTAGGCTTGCCAGAACATCATCTTTCTACATTATCCATTTTCACCTGTAATTGATTAAACTGCTATACAGTACATGTTTTTCTTGTAGGTAATGTGACCTTTAGGAAAGTCACAGACAAAAAAGAAAATCCTACGGTTGTATACTCCTAGAGCTGTAACTCTATACTCTCAACGTATACTGTGTAGGGCTGTAGGCTCATAACATGTTTTCAGAACATCATTATCTATAAAGCAACTTCCACAACATGTTTGTGTTTAGCACAACCAAAGGGTAGATGACCTGTATTTATATATCTTTTATTATCTCAAGTTTAGTTAAAGCTGCTATAGAAACGGTGTCATGGCATTGGTCAGAAGGTTCATTAGTCCGAATTTGTTAAGAATACTATGCCTAAAGCCTCGAACAGAGTCGGGTCCGCGGTGGAAGGCTATCCACCGCGGTGTAGTGCGGTGTAGTCTTTTTGAGCGTTAACGTTGTAGTTTTATGACTCAAAAAGACTACACCGCACTACACCGCGGTGGATAGCCTTCCACCGCGGACCCGACTCTGTTCGAGGCTTAACTCTAACCCTAACCCTAACCTTAACCTCAGTAACCCTAACTAAATTCGGACTAATGAACCTTCGGACTTATGGGCAGTCCCCATAGAAACACTTATTACCGGCACATTTTAAAGTGCTATACTGTAGATTTTACAGAAGCATTTCTGTTCTTCTATTCTAGCATTTAGGGATTCCGTGTGTACAGCTCAAGGCCAGGAGGAGTAGGGGATCAAACTGGGTGCCGTTGCTCTACCTCCTAAGCCACTGCCCTCCACAGCATGAATTAGGGTTTAAAAGGGTATATAAATGACCTCACAATAGCCTCTCATTTCCAGTAGATGGAAATTTGAAAAGAGTCTGGTGCCCGGTATATCAACCATCATATCTGAACTCCGAAGGAGAAAGATGAGTACGGCTGTTCCAAAGCACTTATCTTGAGCACTACACTTGGCTCTCATTTAATTCCTCTGAAGGAGATCATCCACTTGCACCCCGTCCACCACTTGTGCTTGACTCATCCCATCTCAATCAATTTAGCGGGCCTCTCTGTCTGTTGAGCCATGCCTCTCATCGTGCCCTGTCCTGTCTCTGACATCAACTAACAGTATGATTCTGACAAACCAGATGTCACAAGCAATGTGAAGGCCAAAGAGCCAGCGCAGAATAAAAGCCCACGTTGTACTTTTTCGCGCCCCGGTGTCGCGCGCCGAAAATAGCCGATCTACAAGCTGACAACGCGTTGCGCTATGGTGCGTTGTGAGCTTGCAGATTCGTTACTTTTGGTGTGTAGGCGGCAGGCATAACCTTTCCCAGCATCGCCTGTCTCGGCACAAGGCTGTCACATGGTCAATAGCTTGTCATGTGATGCTACACTCGGGGGCAGATCTCTTCCAAATATGATTTGAGATGATTGAAAGCTTTTTGATTTGGAAGTGTATTCTCTTAAGCTAAGTGCTCTCAGAGACCATCAAGGAAATTTAATTGCCTCACTCAGAGAGAAAAAAAAAGGCAGGTTTTCTGACCCAAATTATATCAGATCTTAATGTCTCAATAGAAACACATGGAATTGGATGGTGGAGTGGGCGCCTAATGTCATTGGGAAATGCAATTTTCTGATGGCATTTCCTAACTCTGTCTCACCGAAAGCACAAGATTGATCAAAATCTTAATGAGTCATTTTCAGAAGTGGACTTTGGCTTCTCCTTTATGGTGGATTATGGAACCAAAACAGCCATGGATGTTGACCTTATGAAAGGAACGTTTCTATATCTGATAAACGGTCACTCTGACATTACTGCCCAGACCAATGCTGTGCCACGAGGAATAAAACAAGAGATTGTTATATGAACAAAGACTGAAAGACATGACCTACAATATAGTACACACACACACACACACACACACACACACACACACACACACACACACACACACACGCACACACACGCACACACACGCACACACACGCACACACACACAACTCTAATGCATATATTGGCATATACAGTACTGATGACATCACAGATCTCCATATGCTCATAAAAGCGACACGGACAGACGGACGGACGGACGGACGGACGGACGGACGGACGGACGGACCTGACCATCAGGGCTGTGGACATCAGGAATCTCCATATATGGGCATAAAGGGATTTGTTCCCCTGGCATCACAGGGATCTCTATATCTCCATATATGGGCATAAAAGGGATTTATTCCCCCTGGCATCACAGGGATCTCTCTAACAGGGCATCATTAATATTGATGACATCAGGGAACTCCATATATGGGCATAAAAGGGATTCTGTTCGTGTGACATCACAGTGAAGCCAGAGCGGCAAACCCATTCTGGTAGAGTCGTTCCCCTGACATCACAGTGACATCAGGGCCTGATGTCAGAGCGTAGTATGTCTCCACTGGGGCTCCTACTGCACTAGGCTCCCTAATATGGCAAATTGATCGCCATAGCAACCCCCTGTCCGGGCAGGTCTGAACAGTCTGTTCAGATGGTCATCTGTGAAAGACAGGCTTTGTTATTGTCTCCACCAGCCGAAGACATGGGGGAGAGTATGTTTTCCCCTTCGTCCGTCCGTCCGTCCGTGCGTCCGTGCGTCCTCGCAGTTTGTGTGCACCTAATCTCAGTTGCCGTTGGCCCGGTCGCTGCCAAAGTGAGCACACACATTCCCTGGATGCCAATCTAGAACCTCTGCCCTAAATCTTTCAAATGGGCCTTTTCTAGCGCCACCTAGTGGCCGATGTTCCCAAAACACATTTCTGTGCACTACTCTTACAGATTTTGTCCAAAAATCCTACAAATCGGTAGGCAGTATCTCGACAGTCATGTGATCGACACAGATCTGTCCAATTTAGCATATTCCATCCTGATCGGCTAAGATTGGCTTCCAAAGTTTGTAGGATTGAGCCGTTTTGAACAAAATGCCTCAAATCACAAACGCAAAGTGCAATTATCATGAAATCGCGCACACACGTTCCCACTAGGCAGAGGAAGAAATGCCACTTACAATTTTTTTTAAATCAGCCTCATGGTGGCGCTATAACAGGCCGATTTGTGATTTTACCTATAACTCCACCGATCAGTTTCAAACTTTGTAAGCGCACTCCCTAGAGGCTAAGGATAAACCTTTGCCCTGCATGTTTCACATCAGCCTTTTATAGCGCCACCTTTGGGCCGACTTATGTAAAACACATTTTTGGATATTACTCCTTGAGATTTTATCCAAAAATCACGCAAATCGGTACACAGTATCTCTATAGTCATGTGATCAAGTCCGATGCGTCTGATATTTCATATTCCATCCTGATTGGCTAATATTAGCTTCCAAAGTTTGCAGGATTGCTCCGTTTTTGAACAAAATGCCTCAAATCATCAACGCAGCTTGCGATTAACGTGAAATTTGCCACACCTATTCCCACTAGGTCAAGGAACAAATGCTACCTTTTTCACATTGGCCTGTTATAGCGCCACCAGCAGGTAGACTTTAGCAAAACACATTTTTGGAACACAATGCTTCAAATCATGCATGCAGTGTCCGATTGCCATGAAAGATCTAAGGTGAAGAACATACATTGGCCTATTATACAGTAGCACCACCAGGACGCACAGCCTGGTGGAGACCTGTGCTCGGAAGAGCACTGCTTCTAGTTCATGCTGATTTAACTCTGTCAGCCGGTCCATTTGGTTCCAATAGTACACTCTCAGAGTTACAGTTTGGCCTGTTTAAGGCCCTGGTGTTCCCTAGAACCGACGTTGAGAAACAGCGCTGAATAGTATCAGTATTATCTCCACCAGGCGGAAGGCAAAAAGGGGATTATGTATTTACCCCTGTCTGTCTGTCTGTCTGTCTGTCTGTCTGTCTGTCTGTCTTGGGCTATTTATTGAGCAAAGTACAGAGCTAATCAGAATCAAATTTCTTATTTTTTACACACACAACTAGCTTATCCCAAGGGGGAACTTAGTGCGTAGGAGGGAGCAGTTAGGAGTTAGGTGTCTTGCTCAGGGACACTTCGACACATTGCTGGCCTGGAATCGTACCTGCGACAACCAGGGGCTCACTAACCACAAGGCAGGCTCACTAACCACTCAGCTATGGCCACGCCGCCCCCTTATGCACAATGACAGTAGGAAGTAAGTACAGTTTTCTTTTGGTTCAAACACTGGCACTGGAAGTCGTCAATATGACGTTAGACCTTACAACGTGCCTCATAGTGAGCGTGTAGATTGGCTACTTTCTTGTAAATAGTCTATTTGAACAATTTTTGTATAAAAAAAAACGCTTAACCGATTCTTTGATATATGTATATACGTACATGACATACAGTAGTAAAAAATATATATATATTAAGAAGTAATCTATAGAACAATCACTAATTAAAGAATGGATAGTTGCAGCCCTAGAAGCGTGCACACAAACACCTCACAGGAGCTTCTTGCTCCCAGCAGGGACAGGATGGACAGACGGACAGCAGAGGTGAGAGGACGGTCTGTGCTGACAAGATGGAGGTACACTATCTAAACCACAGACATAAAATACGTAGACGCCGCAATTGGCCCCCTGGATTGTACTGTACGTCAACGTCACCGCCGTACTACAGTAGTCCGGGCAACTTGCCATAACGTCACTGCAAGAAATATGTTGTATACAAGTACCCGGAGACTAAAACTTTTCTGTTTTATGACCGTTGGTGTTACTATCTGGTTACGGTATTTTGGTATAAAATAAATAAATAAATACAAATTAAACAAGGTATCCTGTAACTACATGTCTGACATTTGTAAGAAACCAACCCGCTTGAAAACTGGTTGAAAATTCAGCAGGTTATGATGATGATGAAGATGATGATGAGGAGGAGGAGAAACCTACCTACAGCGTGGCCTGCTGGACCAATATGCTGGCCATATTTATTACGCTTCGCTCCATTCAGCTGCAGTGGCCAGTAGGCCCACATAGGCCCAGCCATAACTAGGCCTATGTGTATTTTGGTCAAAATATTTCAAAATAAAATGTTCAAATACAGTGAATAACCGATATAAAAGCTTGCGCCGTGTTGTGAGCTTGTAGATCAGCTAGTATAATGCAACACCGTCATATGATGAAGTATAACATATGGTTAAGTGGCTAGGTTGACTGTCCACCAGGCCTTTAGATTCAACAGTCCAAGAGAAATTTGTCAGGAAATCAAAGATTTGCGTGTAAACAAGCCAAGGGCAGAGAAATAGTCAAGCAGGGGGCCATCAAGTTGTTGATATTCAACTAAAAGCAAACAGTCCCTCTCATTCCAACGAACCACTCAACACTCTCTGAGCCATTAAAGCTTCTCCACCCTGGCTTAGCGCCAGTAAAGAGGGAATAATATTGGTATGCACTATGCAAGTTATCCAGTGCCGTCATCAAAGATGCACTTTGGCACCATTTACAGGCATCCAGTAGCTCATTAGATTTACTTTGTCTATGTTCTTGCCATTGCCTTTTCACTCAACATAATTTGCAGGTTAGCTGGTGAGAAATGTTACTGGAGTTGGCGTAATCGTATGCACCTGTGCCTATCCAATTGACTCTTGACAGGGACTGTGGAATTGATGAAAGACTGTTGCAGAAAATGCACAACATCAGTGTTGCATTGGTCGCGCACACGCACAATGGTTACGTCGTAATCACATTGAGCATGTAGATATGCAAAGCATTGATAACTAAAGTTGTCAACTATCCAACCACCCAAGCTCGGATGTTAACTGACAACTGACACGTTGAATATAAAATAATAGGATTGTTTTGTTTGGTCATCTAGAGGTACTGTAAGTGTCCACTGAACTGAAAACCTTTGAGCTCCCAGTGGAAATTATGGAATTAAGAAGTGTCTGAATACCATATTTTCAAATTCTAAACAGAAGGCTTTAATAATACCTTCATGATCCGCACGTGTATCTTTTGGGCTCACGTCTGTGCCCCTTTGGGAGAAGTCAAACACAACAGATCCTAGGCTGACATTTAGGCACATCTGAACCAGTGGCTTTCAGAGTGATCCTTTCATTACCCCTGGGTTTGCTCAACTGCTTGCACATCTTGAGGAAAAGTTTTCACAGTCCCAAAAAAGAGCCTAAGGCACCGTGAACGGAAAGGTCAAACCCATTTACAGCAGGAAACTGAACATTGATGTGTGAAGTCTAGTTATTAACCACTTATGCCCATATTTAAAAAATAAAAATATATATGACAATAGACCACAACACGTGGCATCGTTGTGTGACTTTGTAGCTATTCTATTTCACCTATTTTTGAGAATTATTTTGAAAAAAAAAAAAAAAAAAGTTTTTTTCCCAAAATAGAGAAAATGGTTAAGGGCCATTTGCATTTGATTACACCATTCAAATGCGATTAAATATAAATTGCATGTCATAATTTGAATATATATTTCTATATATGCTTTGTGTGTTTACCTTGTGGATGTACAGTAGATAAATTAGGGAAGTTCAATCTAGCAGACTCATCACAAGCCTTTCCTTTAAGGCTTTGAAATGAGATCCATTTAGATAGCATGGCAGAGTAAAGGAATATGGCCTATAATATCTATAACAGCTTTGTAGATAATGATCAACCGAAGAGGTCTCATGAAAATAGCTTGACTCAAAATGCTGATTAGGATAAAAAATTGGGGGCAAAATAATCTTAAATTAATTTCAGGAAGGCTTGTGTTTCATACACCTGCTCCGATTATCTTTTAATGCTGTGTGATTATTTAAAAGTGTAATTTCTTTCAATGTCAGACCGAATATAGTACAAAAGAATACTAACACCAAAAGTTGAAGGAAAAATATATAATAGCCCATATAACTAAAGAAATGTAAAAAAACAGTGACAAATTGAGATTTTCAATAATATTACAAAAGAAATATAAGTCATATAAAGTGTACTCTCACTGTTATGAGTAAACATTTAGATTAAAAATAAGATGCAGCATTGGCTAAGCAATAAAAATCTTCCCAACACAACTATACAGTAGCTCACCAAGTGGCATATAATATTCAACTTTAATTAAGGGAAGCGAGACAAAGCCTCACACCTTTATTGATTTCCAGCAGACCACGTACGGCTCTCTGATTGTGCCTACACCTAAGCAATGAAGACGCAGCACTTCCAGCCACTGTTAATATGTCTTTAAACTACTGTAGCAGTACAAGCATGTGGTGTCCCCGTCCAATGGAAAGCAATAACAGGACCTTGACAATAACACTTTAGAGTTCCACAACGAAGATTAAACCATTTCAACCCGGCATCCATATTTTGGGCAAGTTTTCTATAGCCAAAATAGTGCTGCACCGAGCTACACTTTCAGCTTGTAGGTCTGCTATTTTCACAGAATGTGTGCCTATTATGACAGGCCCAGAACAGGGATGCTATGGTTCACGGGGTTAATTGTAACAAAATACACGGGAAACAGCCCAGAATTCTAAATGGAAGCGCAACCAAAGAGTGAACGACAGTGCTAGTCAGGGGCGTCACAAGGGGTAGGAAAGTGGGACTGAGTTACCAGTGGAGGGGCCCTATAGTAACTTTAGCTATTGAAAAATAGCAGATATACAAGCTCACAGCGCGGCACCGAGTGCCGCACTGCGAGCTTGTAGATCTGCTATTTTTGAAAAGTCGTGAAAATGTGCGCAAATCTTTGAATATGTGTTTTTTAAGCGAACATTTGTAACTCAAATTTTGCTTCCGGGGAGGGGTCCCTGGAACTAAATATTTTGCGATGGGGGTCTAGCTGTGGCCAAATACATATCATCTTGGGGGTCCTTCACATGAAAACGTTTGAGCACCACTGACATAGAAATTTCTTGTACACATTTTCACGATTTTTCAAAAATAGCAGATCTACAAGCTCGCAGCGTGGCACTCGGTGCCGCGCTGTGAGCTTGTATATCTGCTATTTTTCAATAGTTAACATTCATGGGGGGGCCCGCAGTGAATCCTTGTACCCAGGGGCCCAGAATTTGGTGTGACGCCCCTGGCTACAGTATGTTGCAGTGATGAGTTACCACAGGACTGCACGGACTGCTACAGTGTTTGTTTGCCTTGAAATAATGAAGCAGAGTGATTCTCTAAAGCTGAGCTGCCGCCGCCACACTGTGACAACAGAGCTCACAGCTGACTGGGAAATCAGACAAACTATTAGCAGATGAAACAGAGCTATCAGTTCCGTCTCGCTTGAAAATCAGGAACTTGTTTGCCTCCGCACAACCTTCAGGAAGCTGCACAAGGGCTCCGTTTGGTACCATGAAATGAGGCCCAGACACCAAGCGCAATTAAGCCCTGCGTGGCATGGGCAGCCATTATGTGTGAAATCAAATTACCTTCATTAACCTGCCAAGTTGGCTGAAGGCGTCACTACACACCGCTTCTTTCTCCACCCTCCCTGAGCAAGATGAATGACAAACCAGAAGAGGTGTAGCATGCTGATGTCCCCGTGGAGTTGTAATGCAATATCCCCTTCCAAAATTTTCTAATGCATTCATACTCATGGAAACCATTTCTTTCTCCCGACTTGTCCACGTGCGTTTTAATGTTGCAAAATGAAATGCATGGGTTGAAAACAATATCGCATGGTATGAGATAATTAGCTCTCCTGGCTTGACAAATGGCCCAATACCTATGTGCAAACATGCTTTAGACCTTAGAGCGCCGCATATGGCGCCTTCATTAATAGGCATTGTGCTGCATCCTTACTTGTAATATAAATATGTATTGCCATAATACTTAATATTTGAACAATAGTCATACAGAATAAAAAGAAATACAGCTAAATTACACCATACTGATGAATAAGGCCAGTAAATATTTATTATAATATAAAGCAGCTAAGGCCACTTCCCATTCACAGAAGAAGCATGAGAGACTTGATATTTTTAAGAAACATTTAAGCTAAAAATATATTGCTTTTAAAACAAACTGACCTTTGCAGGGATGCACCGAATATTCGGGCCACCGAAAATATTCGGCCGAATAGTGCCAAAAAACGCATATTCGATTTCGGTTTGGTTGATTTTATGGCCGAATAATTATTACCGAATAGTACCGAATACCAAATACCGAATATTACCGAATACTGAATACCCAATAATGTATAGGCTATTCAATATATATATTTTAATAATGTATTTTATTTTTACATTGATATTTTTTGCAATAATTCAGCTGTGGCATGTTAATATTTTGAGACATATTGTCTTTTATTACAAATTTACTACACAATAGTAAATAATTCTACACAATAAATAAATATATGTTTTAAATAATTCAATATGGACCCTTATACTTATTGCCATAAACATGTAGCTCTACAACAGAAGCACAGCCATGACAGCAACTGTAAAAAAAAAAAAAAAAAAAAAGAATTCGGCTATTCGGTATTCGGCCAAGTGTTTCCTATATTCGGTATTCGGTTTCGGCCAAGAATCTTCCTTTCGGTACATCCCTAGACCTTTGTCTTTGCTTGTTTTTGGACATCTAATGGACATCTAAAAGCTAAAGTCTAAAAGAGATGGTTATTGCTATTACAGAGAAGACAAATCAAGCCAGAGTTATACTTGGTTGCGTGCCGTGTCGGTGTCGCGCAACCGAGAATAAATCACCCTTAGGTTGACAACAAGATGCAAACCTGTCTGGTTGTGTGCATAATCATTTTGCCTTGTGTAAAAGGGCCAGTGGGTGCACCGTGGGGAGCTGATATTTGTGGCGACTGGCTATCAGGCCCAGCATCAGGGGTAAGTGATTCTATTTAGATAGATAATAAATATGCGGTCATGGGGAACCTTATCCAAAACCCACATAATGACTTTCTGTTGAGGCTGGAAGAGCTTGCAGATCCTTCTTACTTTGTGTATTACAATATTTACAGCAATTTAGTTCCCTTTGTGTTTCTCAGCACTGTTTCTCTTTCCACTTTGGTCATGGACACCGTATTTTTCATAAGACAAAGGCCCCGTTTCAGCGCAAGTGTCTCCCCAATTCCCGTTATTATCAATCACACGAGACCCTTTTACGCTGGAAGCACGGAGACATCACATTGTGAAATTATTCCAGAGTTTCATTTAGTTGCCGCGCCGACAGAGCAGGGAATTAGCATGAATCCTGCTTTAAGTGATGGTCACTCAATAGCACCGCAGACATTATGTAGCAATGGAGTTTGTTGTCTTGGAAATTGCCTGCCATGCGAGAATGAGATGGTTAAAGTTACAAGAAAATTGAACGCTGGATGCATCATAACCTTGAGCCTTGTATCCTGCGTCAGCTGGATGGGAAGGCATCAACCAGAGGAGCAAGAAATACTGGATGAGTACACAGTAAAGTCCTGATTCTTCATTTAGCTCTGACGGGCCTTTTTTACACTGTCAGAGTTAAATGAACAGGACTTTTCTGTGTAGGGAAGTTTCCTCAAGATAGCTACTGTACAATAGAGCAGTGGTTCTCAACCTGTGGGTCAGGACCCCCAGTGGGGTCCCCAAATTATTTTGGGGGGTCCCCAGATGTTAAGCTAAATGTGAACATTGTTTTCTCACTCAACAGTAGACAAACCAACATAAAGTTGAAGTGTATAGAGGGTATCTGCACATATTTAAAGTGACAATTTAAGGACTTTAAAGACCTTTTTAGTACCTCTGGTCAACCATTGGTCAAATTGTCAAATATTAGAGGCTGAAATTGTGAAAATAGCCGATCTACATGCTCACAACGACTCGCAACGCGAGGCGTTGTGAGCATGTAGATCTGCTATTTTCACAATGGAATAGATCGAGTCAAACCAAATGTAATGCCAACTCCTACAATTCCAAGTGCTTGTGCGTGGTGGGGGTCCCAGTTAAAATCTGATTATTTTGGGGGTCCCCAGTTAAAATCTGATTATTTTGGGGGTCACGGCCTGAAAAGGTTGAGGACCACTGCAATAGAGCCACAATAGAGTCCATTTTTGGCTGGACCAGCTCCATAGACTTGCATGTCTTTGACTGACTGAGTGAGTGATGAAGTTATAGGCTTGGTTGGCTGGTTGGCCTAACAATTTACTAGCCACGTCCATCCCTCCAGGCTATGGGATGTAGTCTATGCTCAGTTGGCCAAACAACCAACTAGCCAGTTGTAGATCAATCCTCCCTCCAGGCTATGGCATATAGTGTGTGGAGGACAAGTATATGGTGGGCTGGGCTCTGGCTTGTGAATGTGCATGTTGGTTGTCTGCCTGTACAGTACAGATGTGTTTACCTTGGCCATGGTTAGCTCTTGCTCAGTGCTGATCACAAAAGAGATAAATACTGCTGACAAGAAAGTTGTTGCAAAATAGCTCAGGTTTGCACCAGACAAATGGTTTTGTGTAAAAAACTAAACAGATGTGGATCAGCACTCAGCAAAGCACCTCCATTCCAATGCAAAAGTAGAGATCTGGTCAAGGCACATTTACATTCTGATCAGTAATGGCTATTAAGCCCCATCGATTTCCAATCATTTGTAAATTGTAACCTATTGCGCGCCGTCTGTCACATAGATCACACTGACATTATCCACAACTTGCAACAGCGAGGCAGAAATGCGTTTACTGCAAACACCCAAAAGAAGTGTTTGTTGTTCTTGCATTTCTAGTGTGTAGTTTGTAATCTATGTGATATGCTACATCAGTAGTACACTTTAACAAATATTATTAGGACCACTATAAATAATTGCAGATGAAAATGTAATATCCAGGAATTCATGTGTGTACTGTAGATACTCATAATGACTATTCTTCTAAGAATTGCCCACAATTTCACACATTTGCCCATACTCAATATGTTGGATTTCACTTAGCGTTCGTTGTTACACTCAGAGTTAAATTAACTCTCCGGATTGCTGTCTACATAAATTACGAAACACATTTTAATAAGCTTGAAATACTCTCCCCACAGAATTTTGTATGGGTGGAGCTTAGCTCAAAATGTTTTGTTCATGGCACCAACAGAGAAACACATTCCGGAGCCCTGCATTCCCTGTTTGTCATGCGCAGGGGCGTCACAAGGGGTAGGAAAGTGGGACTGATTTACTAGGGCCCAAGGTGGAGGGGCCCTAGTAACTTTAACTATTGAAGAATAGCAGATATACAAGCTCACAGCGCGGCACCGAGTGCCGCGCTGCGAGCTTGTAGATCTGCTATTTTTTAAAAGTCGTGAAATCTTTGAATATGTATTTTTTAAGCGAACATTTGTAACTCAAATTTTGCTTTCCGGGGGGGTCCCTGGAACTAAATATTTTGAGATGGGGGTCCGTGGCCAAATACATATCATTTTGGGGGTCCTTCACATGAAAAGGTTTGAGCATCACTGACATGGAAACATGGCAGTGTGGTACGATGCGTCCAAAAAACAGCTCCCGTAGGATTTTTGTGCTAAAATTGATTTTTTTGCAGATCCTGGTTCTATAGAGTCCAAACTATGAGAAAATGATGGGTGTCAACTTTTCCGGACCCCCACCCCCTTTCTGGGGGTCTTCTAGTTTGGGACCTCCCAGGACAGTACGCCAGCCAGTTAATGTCCAATTTTCTTAATATTAGGGTTGTTTTGTAGGTTTTAAAACATTCTGAGTTCATTTATTACACTTTTGAAGCAGCCAGAATAAGCGTTCTGACTTTTGGTTGGGGTCTTTCCTCACCTGGGACCCCCCAGACGTACCCCTGTGCCTATCTCAGTAATCGCCCTGCTCCTGCTCCAGAACAATGTCATATTAGATCATAATTGAAGCATAAAAGTTTTTTTCAGAAAACAAATAAGTAGTAACAAATACCAGGGGTTTTCCACAGGGGCTTCGGGACCCCTGGGGGTCCTCAGAGTTACTACAGTACCTAGTGTGGTACGAAGTGTACTTCTAAGGACATCTTTGCTAAAATGTTTTTTTTTTTACTGCTTTGGCTTTTATAGGGACCAAACTGTCAGAAAATGATGGGTGTCAGATGTTCCTGACCCCTGCCCCCTTTCTGGGGGGGTCATCTATTTTAGGACCTCGCAGAACAGTATGCCAGCCAGTTAATGTCCAATTTTAATAATATTAGAGTTGTTTTGAAGGTTTTAAAACATTCTAAGTTCATTGCACTTTTGAAGCAGCCAGAATAACCTTGGGGGGGGGGGGGGTCTCTCCTCACCTGGGAACCCTGGAATGACCCCTGAGCCTATATCTCAGTACAGTCCTTGCTCTGCTCCTGCTCCAGAACAGTGTCAAAGTAGATCATAATTGAAGCATAAAAGCTTTTGTACCTGTACCTGGGCTCTGTACCTGACAACAAAAATGAATAGCTAATACCAGGGGTCTTCCACAGGGTCCGGGACCCCCAGGTGTCCTCAGAGTTACAGGGGGCCAGCCAAACGGCAATTTCAGTTTTGGCCCTATTCTTGCAACCAGTTCTGCAATGTGCTATCTATTTTTGAATAATATTAGAAACTGTTAGTTTTATGTATCCTGGGTTTATGTAGTGTACTTGATAGTTTATTAGTATTCTCAGTATTATTTACTAGTAAGATGCCTCTGGCCAGGGATGTATATCGGACCTGTTACCCATATATGGAGACCCCTGGTACCCATATATGGAGATCTATGTACTGTATATGGAGATATGCTTACTAAATTATTTGTTATGTGAAAGTCCTATGATGTCTATGACAACTGACATCATACTCTTTTATGCCCATACATGGAACTAGCTGTCTGTAGAACCAGCCACACAAATATGGGCTGTCTTGGCCATATATGGATTCTGTTAGTGTGGTATGTGGCCTCCATATATGGGCATTCCCATATGAAGTCCTGTTAGATATGGGCTTAATATTGAAGGCATCAGGGGACTCCATATATGGACCTTGTCATACATCTTGAATGTATGACCTCAGTATCAAAGGCTGGATTAGGGTATGTCCCTGTGACAAACAAACTATTATCATGTCCACTGTCCTGGGGTACTTGTACATCAAGCTGGGGTACTTGTACATTAAGCTGCCTCACAGAAACAGGACATAGACTCCTGCCCTATGAGCCTCAGGGCTGGGCAAGACTTACTTATTTCCATCAACATTGGAGTCATTGGAACACTTTGGTCCAACAACCCTGCATCTGTGATAATGCAGGGTAATGAGATGTTATTTCAGTCAAAGAACATGGATCAACACTGCTACCACATATCCTCCATGCCAGCTACATCACAATGCAGTATAAATGATACCTGACAAATTGCCCTAAGCTTCCACCAATTGAAGAATGGATGGAATTCAGAGAGTGGAGAGTATTTTCCAGTCAGATGTCTTGGCTGACTGGGAGGTTGGGGTGACCAGAGATTTGTCTGGCCCCCTTTAGTAACTCTGAGGACACCTGGGGGTCCCAGACCTCCTGTGGAAGACCCCTGATATTAGCTACTCATTTTTGTTGTCAGAGCCCAGCTACAAAGCTTTTATGCTTCAATTATGATCTAATTTGACACTGTTCTGGAGCAGGAGCAGAGCAAGGACTGTAATGAGTACTGAGATAGGCTCAGGGGTCATTCCGGGGGTCCCAGGTGAGGAAACCCCACCAAAAGTCAGAAAGGTTATTCTGGCTGCTTCAAAAGTGCAATATATGGACTTTTAAAACCTTCAAAACAACTCTAATATTAAGAAAATTGGACATTAACTGGCTGGCATACTGTTCTCCGTGGTCCTAAAATAGATGCCCCCCCCCCCCAAAAAAAAGGGGCAGGGGTCAGGAAAATCTGACACCCATCATTTTCTGACAAAGCAGTAAAAAAATTAAGTTCAGCAAAAAAAAAATCATTAGAAGTACACTATGTAGTAACTCTGAGGACCCCCTAGGGGTCCCGAAGCCCCTGTGGAAGACCCCTGGTATTTTCTACTACTCTTTTTTGGCCAGCTACAAAAACATTTATTCAATTATGATCTAATATGATTTTCTCTGGAGCAGGAGCAGAGCGAGTACTGAGATAGGCACAGGGGACCGTCTGGGGGGTCCCAGGTGAGGAAAGACCCCAACCAAAAGTCAGAACGCTTATTCTGGCTGCTTCAAAAGTGTAATAAATGAACTCAGAATGTTTTAAAACCTACAAAACAACCCTAATATTAAGAAAATTGGACATTAACTGGCTGGCGTACTGTTCTGGGAGGTCCCAAACTAGAAGACCCCCAGAAAGGGGGTGGGGGTCCGGAAAAGTTGACACCCATCATTTTCTCATAGTTTGGACTCTATAGAACCAGAATCTGCAAAAAAATCAATTTTAGCACAAAAATCCTACGGAAGTACACATCGTACCACACTATTTCTTGCACACATTTTTTCACGATTTTTCTAAAATAGCAGATCTACAAGCTCGCAGCGCGGCACTCGGTGCTGCGCTGTGAGTTTGTATATCTGCTATTTTTCAATAGTTAACATTCATGGGGGGCCCGCAGTGAATCCTTGTACCCAGGGCTCAGAATTTGGTGTGACGCCCCTGGTCATGCGGTAGCCTTCTGCTGCGAGGTGGAAGCAGAATGTCTTTCTGCCCGTGTCAGAAATGCCATGGACTGATGGCGTTTTAAAGGTTTTGAGAAGAGGAGCAGTGTGCTTAAAATATTATGCTCTCCCTTCCTCATATCGTCGTTGTCGGATGGAAACCTTGTATGTCCAAAACCGTTTGTTTGTATTTATGATTTTAAAAGTGATTTAAGCTAGTGAAAACAGCCGATCTACAAGCACACAACGCCTCGCGATGCGAGGCGTTGTGTGCTTGTAGATCTGCTGTTTTCACTACTTTTGTGCGACCGCCTTGTATGGTGAAGCAGGGCTTTACTTTACGAAAGAACGTACAGATTTGAAACTTGGAGATACGAGGGTTTCGCTCGACAACGACGATATGCCACGTTGTTTTCTCCACTGGCGTCAGGCGCGGTGTAGCTGCTGTCTGCGCATGCAGCGCCCACAGTAAGGATTTGTTACTTTGAATGTGCTTAGTGGATTCACACTCAACAACGAAGACTCAACAAAAGGAGAAGTTCATCACAATTCCTCAGATCCCACTTGTAACCGATACGGTAGCAAAGCGCACGGGAGCAGGATGCCATAATCAGTTATGATATGAATATATAAAATAAATGTAGCAGTGGGGGAGTCACAGTTTCTTCTGTGAATGTGAGAATTGAGACGAATGAATAACTGTGTGAGATTGTCAAGTCTTACAAGTATAGTATACCAGGGACGTGCTGGGCCCCTGATTCAGCCCGGGAAAAAGAGTTGGAGAGGCCCTCATTGCGCGCTATAGAGAGAGAGCGCTGCTGCTACTCAAAGTGACAAGCCAGTGGGCCAAATACATGAGTTATATTTCGTCGTTGTCGGGTGGAAACCTTGTATGTCCAAAACAGTTTGTTTTGTATTTATCATTTAAAAATTGATTTAAACTAATGAAAACAGCTGATCTACAAGCACACAACGGTGCGAGGCGTTGTGTGCTTGTAGATCTGCTGTTTTAACTACTTTTGTGCGACGGCCTTCTATGATGAAGCAGGGCTTTGCTTTGCGAAAAAAAAATCAAATTTGAAACTTGGAGATACGAGGTTTCTACCCGACAGTGACGATTTACTTTGTTGGCCGCCCAGCCCCCAAAATGGAACGAAGGCCGACATTTTATTTTTTATTTTTTCCTAATGGCCGGCCTGGACCGGCCGGGAATGAACCGGCCGTTCGGGAGTTGTCCCACTTTTCCCAATGGCCAGCACGTCCCTGTAGTATACAATACCTGGACGTTCAACTGGGCGACACCAAGGCGTACAAGAGGCCTGAGCCGACTTTACTTCCTGTAAAGACTCAGACCTTTCAATGTCTGCAACACGATACTTTAATAATAATAATAATAAAGTTGTTGCGAGTAAAACTAAGTCATGCAGTCAGTGGTATGCTGGGGTCAAGGCATCAAAGCAAAGGAAGCCAAAACACTGAATAAACTGTCTGTTGGCAGCTGGATCATTACAATTTGCATTTGATAAATAAAAAACCCTTTGACCTTTGATCTGTCAATGGATCCACACTGTAGAAGGTTGCAGACAGAATGCTCGCAAAACTGCTGCTGATTCTTAATAACGCCTCCCACCACTACACAGCATGTCTGCCAAGCTAAAGAGCACCTTTTGCAACCGAATCATTCAATCCCTGCGACACAGGGCGTCAGGGGCGTCACACCAAATTTTGGGCCCTGGGTACAAGGATTCACTGCGGGCTCCCTGTGCTTTAACTATTGAAAAATAGCAGATATACAAGCTCACAGCGCGGCACCGAGTGCCGCGCTGCGAGCTTGTAGATCTGCTATTTTTGAAAAATCATGAAAATCTTTGAATATTTCAAATCCTTGAGGTTTTTTGAAAAACCTATGTTTCTATGTCAGTGGAGCTCAAACCTTTTCATGTGAAGGACCCCCAAAATGGTATGTATTTGGCCACGGAACCCCATCTCAAAATATTGAGTTCCAGGGACCCCCCAGAAGCAAAATTTGAGTTACAAATGTTCGCTTAAAAAACACGTATTCAAAGATTTGCACACATTTTTACGACTTTTCAAAAATAGCAGATCTACAAGCTTGCAGCGCGACGTGAGCTTGTATATCTGCTATTTTTCAATAGCTAAAGTATAAAATAATTAAGGCCCCTCCTCCACCTTGGGCCCCAGTAACTCAGTCCCACTTTCCTACCCCTTGTGACGCCCCTGCAGGGCGTCATTCCTACCGAGTGCTGTCAGACTCTACCATCCATCTACCTTGGCCAGGCCTGTTGACATTGATTGTGGACTTTTTTTTCCCTTCTCATTTTAACACTGCTCTTTGCACATCAAGACCACCAGAACACTTGACTTATCTCGTATTAACCTAGATCTTTCTTTATTTACTTATTTTAATTCTAGTACGTTCCCGGACATCATTTTGGTGCTCGTCACGGCCGGAGGTCTCGAGCTCGTTAATAAAAATAGTGTTTATAGAATTATTCCACATATAAATTAATGTGGAATGGCTATTGTGATATTATAGTGAAAGATATAAGACAATAGATAATGTTTAACTGAAAAGGTTACACAATGACTTCATTAATTTAGCTCTTTGCTAAAGTAATTTTATGCATATTGAACCCAACTCTGAATTGTTTTTGCAGATTAATCTGATTTGATTGCAATCAATGCCCGCCCATCTACATGTAACAGTGTTATAATTTAGATGTTTGCAACCATTCGTTATTAACCACATTCATCCCTATTTTGAGAATGTACAGTACAAGTAATGAATGAATGAATCTATCTATTTATCGACCTATCGATCGTATGATTTTGCATTTAGATTTAATTAGCAAATGCCCTACTCCTGCTCTGTCTGCACACAACCATAATAATGGTCAGAAACCCACATCATTTATGTGGGTGTGACCACAGTAAGGTCACGCATACATTACAGTATGTGGGTGTGTCACGGGGTCTAAAATGCTAAAAACTAAAGGTCTACCGTCTCACCACACGGATCAATAAGAAAGAAGCCACACACATTCACAGACAGCAAAGCATGCCTGGGAGTGTGGCACTGAGTTCCTCTATAATAGAGAGGTGTATCAGCATCCGCCTCATTTTCTCTTCATCACTCGCTCTCATTTATTTAGTGGGGGCTATAATTCCATTTATAAACTAACATCTTATTAAAAAAAGGTGAGAAAATTAGCCAGCGTGCGCTGGTTGGTTGGAAAAGAAACAGAATGAGGCATCTAACCTAAAGTGACATTTACAAATTACCTGTTAATTTCAACTGGGTTGAAGGATGACAGGACTGAATTACACTGACAGAAGGGCAGCCGAGGAATGACAGCCAGGCCTAGTAGTGGCCAAACAACTCCTGCACAGCAGCCTCTCCCATGGAGAAAGTGGGATTAAGCCTATAATTTATACTAAGTCACATGAGCACGTTGCACGATGAAAACAACTGACTCCCAACCGTGTAAAAAAAACATGGCTTGACACCACGGCGTCTACGTTTCGAGATGGCGGACGGCTAGGCCTTATCCATTTACGGGAGTGTTTCGCTGTTTCTACGTGTCATCTTACCCTAACCCTAACCTCTGTGGGGTGAGTCGCTAACCCTCCCGACGCTCCGTTGTCGAAATGATGGTTGTTCGAAAGAGCAAGATTTTACCTCCATTTAACCCTACCATAATAATGGCTGATCTTGCTTCAGCTATCTGTAACCGTCCGGGGCGTGGTCCGCACACACCCACTTCGGAGGCTGCACTGCCCCGCAGTGTGGCTTTTACCCACGGCGAGTTGGAGCGGGATGATGAATAGTCACAATCAGTCTTGTTTTAGCGGGCCGTGCTCAGGAGGATACTGACCATCCACAGAGAATGGGGCGGCAACCCGCCGGAGTCAAAAGTGCAAGGTAAAGCGGGGGGGACACGTGCAGTCGGGTCACCTTGTGTCCGTTCCCGCCTTGTGCCTGTAATCTGTTAAAAGAAAGTACCACCTCCCCGGTCGCGACCAAAAAAAAAAAAAAAGCACCAAACTCGGTATCCCTAAACCCCCCCACCCCGCCGAGCCCCGAGCAAACATTAGGGACGAGAAAGCGGTGCCAAGCGGAAACGGGTGACATTTGAATTGAATGCCTCGGTAATGGATGCCATCTCCCCGTAACCTCCATTTAGCTGGCAGAGCCATAGCCGCGCAAAATCAAGACAGGATCCCTCAGGTCGATGCAAACAGAGGAGGGTGGTTAATGACGCCTACGGCTCCACAAAGCATCACGCCAGATAGAAGGGAAGAGATACACCGCGTCTGTCTCTATAAGCGGCAGAGGTGAGTTTCCAAAGGGTTTTTCCATTGTAACCGAGGCTTAAACTGCAATATGCCATGCAGGAAATCCCTATTCATCTCTTTCTATACTGTCATCTAGCAAAACCCCTTCCACAGATTTGCTTCTATATAGTCACTGTTGGGGGGAAACCTTGTATGTCCAAAACCGTGACTTTTCAGGAAATGTACAAAATAAACGTGTTAATATGTGTCATTAGTTAAATATTAGCATTAACAACAGATCTACAAGCTCACAACATGTGATGCCATGCCGCGCGTTGTGCTTGTAGATCGGCTAACACTCGTATGACAAAGTAGGGCATTCATTAAAAAAAATGAAAACATATAACGTTGAAATATGGAGAAGATACAGGGTCTCTGCCCGACAGCAGCGATATATTTCAGAGGATAAGGGCGGAGGGGAAAGAAAGGAAGAGAGGACGGGAGAGAGATGGTCAATTAGGGCTCTGTGCTGATGTGCCCTAAAGGTCACACAAGTCTTCTCAGCGATCTCACCATTGTACACCAGCTGGGATACAGTGGGGCTGGCAAGACAAGTCCTTAACCCTGCAAGGCCCGAATTAATTTCTACTGGCCAAAAAATAAATAAAAAAAATCAGATGGTGTTGTAGGAGTCCTAATCACAGGAAAATGTAATGTTAAAAAATTAATAATGTTTTTGTAAGGTTTTATAGCCATAAATCATAAATCATGCTCTAATTTGCATTTTGGGGATATTTGTCACAATATTAACATATGCACGTGTTCTAGACATTCTAATGATCACGAAAAAAAATATTACAGGCATTTTACTTATGTTTTAGTGAGGAATAGCTTCAGTTAAAAAGTGAGATGTTGTTCGTCCAGACGCTGGAATTTCAACTTCTCTGGGAAGTGTGAATGTCAGTCTCTGTGGGGGGTATTTATATGCAAATATCGTGGCCAATGGCATTGTAATACTAAACAATAGGATTTAATGGTGATGTTAATGTGAAAAAAGAACAGGAAAACTAATTATAACATTTTTTAAAAAATGATTTAAAAAACGTTGCCAAAAAGCAACGCTGGGCCTTGCAAGGTTAACAATCTCCCCTCTCGTGGCACAGAGCTCCAGCCCCACTGACTCCACCCTGACCTCTTTACAAAGACATGCCCAGTTTCTCCCTCACTCTTGTCTAACGGGGGAAACTAATGAGTGCGAAGCTGTGGGTAAAACCTAATGGGGCTCAGTAGTTTTCGCTCCAGGCAGCCTGCTGAAAATGAGCATTTAACCACAGCCAAAGTAATTGAAAAAATGACAGGCTGTACATACAGCCCATTGCCCCACGCAAACGTTCAGGCTTCAAATTATTCTGATTATTGCCACCTCTGGACTGTTAGACCCTCGACTGTGTCACTTTACAGCATCAACCAGTCGTGTTCTTGGGAGACACGGGGACTGTGGTAGTAGCTGTGCCATCAATTAAAATGAGACGGTTATGCCTATTTATAATTCATCATACTATATAATACTGTCTAGACTTGGTGGTGTTATGACAAAGTATACGTTTGGCTTTAGTCTCTGGTTATACCAGCTGCAACGCACACTGCCCACAATGCATTAATGTAGCGTGGACATTAGCACATATAATCACCAGAGTTTGGGAGTGTTATGCAGCAAGGTTAACAACAGCTCAGATCTGAGCTGCCTTCGCAGGTATAGCACCCTACACCACCTCCTTATCTGTATCTTAAAACTACTGTACATGTAAGGCTGCTGGGAGTTTGTTTTTTCCTGGAAGCTTAAACTTTGCTCACAGCTCCACCTGCTTGTCATTTATTGATACTGTCACTTGTGACTTTTGATATAATTAATTGTGGTTCATATGTTATCATACAGACTTTGACCCCTTTACCCATGCCCAATCGATGTCATATTTTACCACTTTGATGTAGAAAAGAAAAAAAGAAGAAAAAAAAAAAGAAAGAACAGAGTGTAGGCTACTCTGAAAAAGAAAACAGCTCACCAAAGGGCAAACAAATTCAAGGTGCAGAGGACACTTTTAAAATGTACTAGAAGCTTACATTCCACATTAAGTATTCTGTTGCTAGGCACTGGCACATAATATAACAAAGACAATGTAAACAAACAATGGATGGCATATAAAATGCAGGAGATGATTATTTTGTTTTGGTCTGTGCGCGCGTGCGTGAGAGCGTGCGTGTGTGTGAGCAGTGAGGTGTGTTCGTAAGCAGAGAGATTAAGCTCAAATACACCCATAGAAATGACATGAAAATACAAAAGTATATTATAGTGTTTTGTGAAGTCTAAGCATGTTTTTCCATGCCTAAAGCAGTGTATAGTCTCTTTAACAGCTCATAAATGGGCTAGACTGAACATGAGGACTGAAATCATGATCCGTCATCATGGTTAAACATTATCCAAAATATCCAATGGTTTCCGCATTTATGGGCGTTAAGCTTGATGGATGATGGCAATTAGCAAAATGTAATCTCCGAAGGGTCCTTCGAATACAGCACCACCACCCCAAAACACTTAGAGCTGTTTTAGAGTAATGGAGTAAATGTAGGTGATTTGAAACAAATATTATTTAGTGTAACTATGCAGGAATTGTTATTGTTCTCCCAGAGTAATTTAGAAAGAGAATTCTGTGACCTAAATGAAGCAGATTTGTCTTCTAAACTCAGATATTAGTCATTCTGAGTTTTCCTTTAAGGGTGTTTGCACAGAACTAGAGCAGCAATTACCAGCAGTTAATGGAGCGGCCTCACATTTTACACCTTGCTCCAGTGAAAATAATATTTCAGCTGAACACTTTTCCCCCCTTCAGACAAAAGGTTCTTGTTCTTCCCCCTGCCAGATTGAAAGCTGAGCATGTATTTAGGTCTCATGTGCAGGCTTTTCCTGTGAATACGATTTTTGCCCCATCCCACTCACTAAACAAACCCAAATGAGAGCAAATCCAAAGCTAATGTCACGGAGACTGTACTGTACATTCATTTGCACCTAACCCCAATCCTCCCGCATCAAAAGCGCATTGAAACACAGGCACACAATATCCAAAAGTTTGTTTCAAATGTATGTGAGAATTTAGGTCAACTCTGTATAGCAGGGGTCTTCAACGTTTTCAGGCCAAGGACCCCTTAGTCGAGAAAGAGATGACGCAGGGACCCCCACAACCTTTTCATAGATTCCATATAATTTCATCGTTTGACAGCACAATCATCAGTGTATTTTGGATTCATGTCAATTTGTGTTTTCAGATATTTAACCACTTGAGCCGTCATTACCTAATAAACTTGACCTTTCACTCTGTACTTAGTCTGCTCTTTTTCCCCTCTACACCAAACCTCTTTGCCGAAAATAGCCGATCTACAGGCTCACAACGCCTCGCGCTGCGAGGCTTTGTGAGCTTGTAGATCTGCTATTTTTGGCTACAGTTCTCAGAATATGGACTTATTGCATAAGGTACATTAAGAAAGTGTTGGTCAGTAACATTACTTTGACTCCCTTTAGTGCTGTTACCTGGCGACCTGAAATGACCGTGCTGGTTTAAAATCAATATCAAATCAATGTCAATACCATGTTTTGTTGTTGCTATGATGACACATAATAATGTCATTAAGCAATATTTGTGTAGAAATCTAATTGTGTAGAAAATTCAAATATAGTGCCCAACAGACAAGAAAGGAAGAAAGCAATACTAAATGTGTAAATGTTATGTATGATTGAAGGGCTACAGAAGAATGAAACAGGCAAATATAACAACAAAAATATGACAATGGCAAAAGCATATTGTATAATAGCCTGTCTTGTGTCTATATGACTTTCTAATGATTTAAATATGACATTGACTGTACCAGGTTAATCTCCTCAGACTGGATGTTCCAAAGCTTATAGGGACATGATCATCTTGAGTCTTCAGCTTAAACTTGAAACTAGCCAGAAGGGCCCCTCCTGACTTTTGGGCTGCACTTCAGCTCATAAGAGCTGTGACATATTGGTACTTAGCCATGTCTTCAAAGAAATCCTTACACACTTTGAATCAACCCTATAACCAAACCCCAGCTGGTGCAGGAGAAGCTATACAATGTGGGTAATATGGTCCCTTGTGCAGTTAATATAGTCTAAAACAGTGGTTCTCAAACTTTTCAGGCCAGCATTATGAGCTTATAGATCAGCTTCACTATCATCTAGGGATTCGCCCAAAAGTATGTGGGGACCCCGACCCACAGATTGAGAACCCCTGGTCTGCCAAAATATTTTGAATGTAACTATTCTTAGTCCCTCATATTCTAATGACGATGCCTTGATTGCCTTCGTAATTTTTAAGTGCAGATATTCAGTAAAATGTCACCAAATTATTTTGTCTGAACAAAAATGGACAACATTTTACAAAAAACTGTCACTATTTTGAATACAGAAGAGTATCATCAGCGTATCAGTGTGAGATATAGTCTGGCGTAAAAAAACATGCAACCTAGATCCTGAAGATTCACATTCACAAATGCTACAGCAGTTTTTAAATCACATAATATAAGAACCGTTTTCCAAACATGTCTGGGCATTCTGTCATGGAGGTAGCTATATTTGATACAGCCTGTGTTTGGAGAAAATGTAATACATTCTGCAGGTACCCGGAAGTAGTGTTGGAAAACTACATTACCCAGGAGGAGATCACTGTAACCACTGAAGCATGTCACGCTCCGTAAAAAAAATATATAATAAAATGAGATCCCTTAGATTCAGTGATGTGTTATTATTATCAGAGTGTGTTAATATTTAGTTGTTTTCTTGATTAAACAACTGATAACTGGGGCTACTGTCCTACAGAAAGAAAGAAATCCCCCAAAACATGATGTGACTCTGCTTATGTGCAGCGGTGGTAGCCTGCATGGAAACCAGACGAATCTGCCATTGCAAAAAAATTAAATACCCCCGGCAGATTTGGTCTGGCACTGCTCAGTTGTGATTGGATTTCACTCCCTCCGAAGTAGTGAGGGATCAATCAGGGCCCAGTATGCAAATGTAGGAGCAGGGTAAGAGGAATATATATATATATTTTTTCAATCCGCCCCTTGGAAATGCAGGTTCCATACAGAGACTAATATCTACGCAGTGATATTAGTCTGGCCAAGCCAGGCTACAGCGGCGGTGCTGCTCCCTTCAACTCAAAGGGCAGGTGGTGCAGGGCAGCAGGGAGATAGATGTAAGTCATTAGGCCGATCTGTTACTCTTTGGATAAATATGTACTTTTGCCACTGTCAGTTGATGCTTTGTGACAATATCAGTAACATGCCCAGACACTTTTATTTTTAAACACAGTTCAGGTATTTCCAAATTTTGCAAATCCCCCCCCTCGCCCTGTTGTTTGGTCTGGGGAGGGAGTAGACAACCATGTCTCCTCCGACCTCCGCCCCGATTCACAAGGAGTCAGCATACGCACACACACACACACTGTTAGAAACAGTATGCTCAAATTCAGAACGAGGTTTTTATGTATTTTCTTTTTAATTATTACTATACATTTTTTATGATAAATCGTGGAGAATATGCATCAATCTACTGATGTGAATTTGAACTGTTAGAGGGAGTAACAACCCAGGGAATAGAGATCACGTCTAGTTGCTCCAACAATACTGACTTCCTGTCCCGCACTCCTCATTACCAGAGTCCTCATTACCATGGAATCTATATGTTGCCAGCCTAGTGTCCGTGCTGTAATGAGAGAGGGGCCCAGTTCACTGCCTACAGTACTGCTAACAAGGGCGTCACAAGGGGTAGGAAAGTGGGACTGAGTTACTAGGGCCCAAGGTGGTGGAGGGGCCTTAATTATTTCATACTTTAACTATTGAAAAATAGCAGATATACAAGCTCACAGCGCGGCACCAAGTGCCGCGCTGCGAGCTTGTAGATCTGCTATTTTTGAAAAGTCGTGAAAATGTGTGCAAATCTTTGAATATATGTATTTTTTTAAGCGAACATTTGTAACTCAAATTTTGCTTCTGGGGGGGTCCCTTGAATTCAATATTTTGAGATGGGGGGTCCGTGGCCAAATACATATCATTTTGGGGGTCCTTCACATGAAAAGGTTTGAGCTCCACTGACATCGAAACATAGGTTTTTCAAAAAACCTTAGAAGGATTTGAAATATTCAAAGATTTTCATGATTTTTTCAAAAATAGCAGATCTACAAGCTCGCAGCGCTCCAGCGCGGCACTCGGTGCCGCGCTGTGAGCTTGTAGATCTGTTATTTTTCAATAGTTAAAGCACAGGGGCCCCACAGTGAATCCCTGTACCCAGGGCCCAGAATTTGGTGCGACACCCCTGACTGCTCACGTGCATACAGTAGTGCAGAAACGACACAAACATCCCCGCGTTGTGGTAGAATTCTGCGGGGGCAGAGTTGCCAACGTAATGACGAGGGTCACATGGCCCGCTGGCTGCAGCCCCATGGCGTATATCTGATGATGATTTATTCAAACGCAGTTTGGAGTCTGTGCACTGGCTCCGCCTTCTGTCACTGCCTTAATGCAGTAAGGCACTCATTCATAACTGTCAAGAAGCTGCTCGTCTGTACCGCGGCTTATTTGCTTGAAAATCACACGTAAAATGCATTTTCTACTGAGGGAGGAACGACGGGGGCACTAATCTCATTTCTTTTGACACCTCCTTATAATGATTTTTGGGGAAGGGAGGCGGCGGGCGGAGGATAATCCTTGGATGGATATGAGCCCATTCCTTGTCCCCAAGTCTGTTAAAAGAAGCTGCAGCAGCAGGTTGACTTTCAGATGTACCCCGGAGCCCCTAGCATCCCCAGCGCTGAACGGGGAAGAGGGGTGGAGAGATGAGGGATAGGAGACAGTAACAAGACCATGCAATATTAATGAGGTGCTGAGACGTGGGACATGCAAGACAAATCCACTACTGTCTGCGCACGTGTTCACAGTAACTTTTCACATGAGGATGAGGGGTTATAGTTGCTATTTAACCACTTTCAACCTGACGTCCATATTTTCGTAGGAGATAGCAGAACATTTTCACGAATGTTCCAGCATTTCCCCAAGAAATCGTAAAAAAAACAAAACAAAAATGTCTTATCTACAAGGTCACAATGTGCCGCGATGCCACACGGTGTGCGATTGTAGATCGCTATTTCGGCTATGCGTTGTACAACAAAGTACATAGAGTAGGTCTTAAAAAGAATCCATTCTGCCACTCATTTGCCAAAGTACTGTAAGTGATACTAATTCCAATGCAAAATGTATACAGAAGTGGTATGTACTGTACTATAAGCTAGCAGTTGTTTGATTTCAGTGAGATGCCAAAGTCTTTCAGATTTAATATACCAGTAGTACCTGGGATAAAAAGTTTGGCTTCACAAATTATTACGGTTATTATTGAGATGAGGCACAAACAAATCAGTCTGCTCCATATATGGGCACAAAAGGGGACATGCCCATATATGGGCATATACTGATGACATCAGAGATCGCCACATAATATGGGCATAAAAGGGACAAGGACTGACAGAGATCCCCATATTATATGGGCATATCAATAGGATTTGCGGTGCAACGTACCGGTAGGTGCGAGGGCCGGAACTCTAGATGGGAACATGGGTTCATATGGTCAATTTAGGCTACCGTTCTTGAATGACACATTATTGGTGTTAGCATTCTCTGATACTTCTAGGTGCTGGGGGGGAAAGTTGATTTATTTTTTCTTCTTTTTGTTCACATCCTTTCGATTAAATAAAGATAATCACACAGGATAGATTTATTTGAATGCAGTCAATTAGCATCCAAACGAAATTATTAATTTGTTCAACAGACAAAATGCAGAAAACACTCTGAGTATTTGTAGAGGGACACACTGAAAATATGGCCAGGTTGGCAAGTTATGTCCTTTCATGGGGACAAATGGAGCCATGTGTCCCTGTGCAGGTGACAGCACCAGGAAGCAGAGCAGGGTGGTGTTGTGTTGAGTCACCTGTCTGGCCATGAGGCTACGGGCCGGGCAAAGCTGCTGCTCTAGAGACCAGTGGTTGTCAAACATGTTCATGTCAAGGACCACCAAATAGATATGTATATGGCATCTGAAAAGACTTTGTACCAGGAACCCCCATAAGAGAATATTTAGGCTATTGGGCTCTGTTTTCGTCGGTGCCTTACGCCTTATCCCTAAACTTTTGTACTATTTTGAAAAATATTTTAAAATACTTCAACCAAACAATCTACAAGCTCACAACATGTCGATGTAGATGGAAGTTTAGCCATAAGGGGTAAGGCTCAGATGAAAACAGAGCCCATAGTGTTTATATGTACAGTTAAAATAATAATAATTATCATAGTATATATATAATAGGGTCAAAGTGGTTAAAGTCAAAAATGCTATTATTAACACATTGACCGCCATTTTAACATACCTCCGTACTCCCACCTGCCATTCGTCTCCATAGACTTCCATGTAATTGGGTGTGCACGGATCATGCACACCCATGCCTAGATAATGCACCACGTGTGTCCACATTGCTCACAGCTTTCAAACCAAAAAATCCGAATGGAAATCCGTTCAGGCATTCATGAGATAACAGCCACTATGTTTAACAAAGATGGCTGCCAAAATGGCTGCCATGCTTGAAAGATGGGGTTGCTATGGGGGTTAAACATGCAATTTCGCGATTGCTATCATGCCTACTCCATTTTTTGGGGTCAAAAAAATCTTTTGAAAAAAACATTTTTTTGATTTTTTTTTTTTTTTTTTTTTTAATTCTCTGGACTATCGGGCCTGGCGGGGAAAGACATTGGAATAATCTCGGGACTATCGGGCCTGGCAGGGAATGAGTTAACATATCTTTCTGGAGACCCCCTGGAACCCACTCAAGGACCCATGTGGGTCCCTTGACCCTACTTTGAGAACCACTGCCACATAATGGTATCATTTCTGATCTACAACATTGATACATTTCAGTTATAGCTGACCGCTTTCTTAACCACATAGGCTTGTATTGATCGTTTTGTACGTTGTCTGTGTATCCGCAGCTAATGTCACAAACCACTGGACTGATCAATGCCAAATGTATTGTGTACACTGCCCAGTACAAGGACACAAAAGTACCGCCACCATTTATTTTTGTACGTGAACATTAGCTTCATCACTAGTGGTGACACTGACTAATGTATACTTTTGTTTGCACATTTTTGGACACAAAAATCAGCCATTTTCGGGGCGTACGACAAGAGTATAAATAACAATCAATATGGTGCCCTGTAAACCAGTGGCGTCAGTTCAGCAAAAGCTAGGGTATGGCAAAGATGGGAGTCCTCATGGAAAAGAGGCATTACATTTTGTATAATACGGTTCTATTGTGAAAATAGCAGATCTACGTAAGCAATTTACCCTGAGTGAGAGGACATTATGCTCTGATAATGTCCTGTGTTAGGGTGTTATCGGACGAGGCGAAGCCGAGTCCGATAACACCCTAACACAGGACATTATCAGAGCATAATGTCCGACCCCGAGTGGTAAATAGCTTTTCTACCACTTTTTCCCTTATACATGAAAGAAAACACATAGTTGTAACTTGCAAGGATCTTAAGTTACAATCATTATTGCCTATAAAACTTCCGCGAGACAGCAGATAGTTCCACCAACAACATCTTCTACTCACCAACAGATGGCGCCAACTCCATACTAATCCATGCGTCTAGCTTACAGCTAAGCTAACGTCAGTTAGAAGTACCGTTCCGGCCGTAAATAGAGGCTGTTCGCTTCCAGAAAGGCATAGGTTCAGAGAAAAGGGGCTTTAAAGTTGGCGGATTGCATTGGATCCAAATAAATCGGCGACTATAGCATGCACGTTAGTGAACATAGGACCGTTGCCACGGTCATTTGTTGGTTGGGGGAAAGGTGTTCCGACTACCTCCTGAAGTCCCCGGATGTACACTGAGGCTCATTGATCTCGGACAAGTCCTCACACAACTTTGCGGCAGTAGTTCTCTCATAACCTCCGGAATTTAGCCAATCAGAATCCAGTATTTGAACACGTGACTCGAAAAAGTGGTAGAAATGCTGACAACGCCTCGCGCTGCGAGGCGTTGTGAGCATGTAGATCGGCTATTTTCACGATAGAACTAGTTTTGTCAGTTTTTTACACAGGTTTCTACAGTTTCTTGGGCTGGATATGGCAGCCTGGAACGGTTGTTCAAGTGCCACAATTAACAAAAAGAATGCGTTGCACCTGTGCAGCTGACCTGCGGAACCTGGGAATATATCATTCTGTCAAGATGGGGAGAATAAAAGCGTGGAGAATATAATTATAATACCTTGTTAGACATTCATGGATTTATATTTAAAAGTAACTTTTATTCTCCTCCCCTGGACCCAGGGTATGGCAGCTGCAATCTGCTGCATACCCCTGCCATACCCAATTGACGCCCCTGCTGTAAACCTGCATGCAAATCCACGACTACAGTACCAATGCTCCCGCCCCTCCCCCCCCCCCCCCAAAAAAAATACATTTTGTTATGGTGGTGTGAATAATGTTTTTTTCTTTTCTTTTTTTCCCACACCATCACCACATTTAACACTGTCAGAAATGGTTCCCTGAGAGACTAGCGTATCACTAATAGGCCCAGATTAAAAATGTCCCGTGAAAATGGCTGCAAGTTGTTCATGCTTGATATTGTTCCTGCCAGCGCCCGCTGACCCCTTTTCACCCCTCCACATATCACTCCATGCCAGGGACGTGCTGGGCCCCTGATTCAGCCCGGGAAAAAGAGTTGGAGAGGCCCTCATTGCGTGCTATAGAGAGAGAGCGCTGCTGCTACTCAAAGATTTGCCATTTCAGATCATGACAAGTGACAAGCCAGTGGGCCAAATACATGAGTTATATTTCGTCGTTGTCGGGTGGAAACCTTGTATGTCCAAAACAGTTTGTTTTGTATTTATCATTTAAAAATTGATTTAAACTAGTGAAAACAGCCGATCTACAAGCACACAACGCCTCGCACCGCGAGGCGTTGTGTGCTTGTAGATCTGCTGTTTTCACTACTTTTGTGCGACGGCCTTGTATGATGAAGCAGGGCTTTGCTTTGCGAAAAAAATTACAAATTTGAAACTTGGAGATACGAGGTTTCTACCCGACAGTGACGATTTACTTTGTTGGCAGCCCAGCCCCCAAAATGGAACGAAGGCCGACATTTTATTTTTTCCTAATGGCCGGCCTGGACAGGCCGGGAATGAACCGGCCGTTCGGGAGTTGTCCCGCTTTTCCCAATGGCCAGCACGTCCCTGCTCCATGCACACATTTACCCTGCCCTGCTACACCCTGCCTAATGTCTGCTGCAAACGCTCCATGTCCACGGGTGGGTGTCCATCTCTGTCTCCATCCACATGTATTTTATACATAATGTTTTTTAAATGATAATAATAAGGCTCGTTGAACGTTACACTTTATAGGCTACCAGTGGTTCCCAATCTTTTTAGCCCTTAAACCAAAAAACTAGTGAAAATAGCAGATCTACAAGCTCACAACACGTCGTTTCGTGCCACTTTGTGAGCTTGTAGATCGGCTATTTTAACTACTTCTTAATCATAATATTGTTTTTATGGAATTTCTTAGATGTGTTTGTATGTTTGTTTGTTTGAAAATTATATATATATTCTTTCAAAAAATAAAATTATATGTTTCAAAGGATTTTCCAACTTTTGAAATATATATTATAATTTTTTTTTTGTAGGAAAAGAAAATTGGATTTTTATTCAAGTCGTGACCCATAAAAATTGGTCCGTGACCCACAAATGGGTCCTGACCCACTGTTTGGGAAACAATGCTTTATACTCCGTTTGTGTGCCGGTGTCGGGTGACAAGAAAATCATAATATTGCGACTTGTGGTGCGTTTGTAGATCAGCTATTTTCGGCATGCGTCACCGGCACGCGAGTGAATATAAATCAGACTTTACCGTTGGAGCGTTTCAGCTGTATGTTCTCCAGTGGTCACCTGGCTCCGAGCCACGCGCGTATGACTCACTTCTCCTCAAATATAAGTGTGTTATCTGGCCATAAAGGTGGCAAGTGTAAAAAAAAAATAGAATCAATCTCGTAATAAAAACAATAATGTAATGGGAGTTTAGTGCTAATTGAAATGAAATTCAGAAGGGCCCTACAATGAAGCCTTCTTTATAACCAATACAATGTATGAAGTAAGAGAATGGAGAATATTATAAGCTTTTGAGGTCATTTTACACTGTTTCTGAGCATGTTCAAGTTAGTTATGCCGCCCTGTTAAAGAAGAGGGGAATTATAACAATCTGCAATTGCCGGATTTGTGCCATGAAATACATGATACTGTATGTATGATTAAACTGTAAAGAAGGGAACTAGGGAGCAGTCTTGTAATGACCTCTGGCTATATAGAGCCCATTATTAAACTAGAAGCAGTGCTCTTCCGAGCACAGGTCTCCGTCAGGTCAGGTATGTTATTGTGGCCTTCCTGGTGGCGCTATAATAGTACCAATGTGAGAAGGGTGCCATGTCTTCTTCTGCCTGTAACGGCAATCGGCCGCTGCATTCATGATTTGTTCCAAAAAATGTGGTGGCGCTAGAACAGGCCCATGTGAATAATGTGGTTCAGAGGTTCAGAATTGGCATCCAGGGAGTGTGTGTGCACTGTTTGGCAGGTACTTGGCCAACGATGCCGGAGATTAGCTGGTAACAGATGGACGGACGCACGCAAGCACGCACGGACGCACGCACAGACGCACGCACGCAAGCACGCACGGACTCACGCACGCACGGACGCACGCACGGACGGACGGACGGACGGACGGACGGACGGACGGACAGACGGACAGGGTACAAAACACAAGTCTCCCCATGCCTTCGGCCTGGCGGAGACAACAAACATAGTGACGTCTTATATTTTAGAAACTGCAGAATAATACAAAGAACACAAATAGCAACCCATAACCTTCCATATCAAAAGTATCACTACTTTATAACCCCTCCCAATGTACAGAGCACAAAACAAATTCCTACAGTGGATCTACACTGGAAGAATGTGTGTCCCTGGCTCACATGATCAAACACTGTACACATGCATGCACATTGGCCATTTGCAAGTTTAGACTACTTGCCCTGTTTGACATATTATAGGTCTACAATGGCATGGGTTTGGGAATACATGATTATGTATGTAAGCGAATTGGAATCAGAAGTACAATGGAACACTGTTAACCTAATTTAGAATCTGGAACTGAAATACTGTGCCTGTTCAGTTTGCAGTTCTTTGATCATTCAGTATGTTCACTGGTTGCATTCAGTTACAAAAGACACTCAACTATGTATGGAACCACTCAACCTGTGGGAAGCCAAACACATTCCTGACTCAAGGCAAGGCAAAGTAACCGGTATAATTATTCAACAAGTGTAAATGTATATCTGGCAGGTGTTAATATCAAGCCTTGGACGACAATGATCTTTTTGTAGTGTTTTTGTCGTTGCATAATGTACGCGTAGTGTTTGGAAAACTGTCATCTTTACAGCAGATGTAGCAGCATTATTTTGTCCGAAATCAATGCTTGACATGATCCAAACATCTAAGTAGATCTAAATTAGTTGAGAAGTAAACACTTCCTGATATCCTAGGTGTATACAGTATCTACACAATGTTATAGCAATGTTTGGCACTGTAGCGGCTCTTGTTGGCAGTGAGCAGTACTTCCTCTGTGCTTTCAATCAGCTTTATAACTATTTCCCATAAATCTCTTTCCTCTGTTACAACAGCACGGGAATCCAAAACCAACTCAACTCCATTTGAGAGAGCACAGCAGGGCAATTGAGCATTGGTAAGGCAAATTAAAAGAAAATAAAAAAAATAGGCAGGACCCAAAGCTTTGCTTGGCAGAGCTGATCATTTTGAATTTGGCAAGAAGAAGTAGTAAACTCTTTTCGTTTTGGTTGAGCTTCGGTGAGCGACATCATCTCGCAGGTCAAAGTTGATCTGGATGGAACTTTGGGCGAGGCGAAGAAGGGGAATCTTTTGGCAAAAGGAAGTGAATGCATTTCGTATCCTCCTTCGTTCAAATTAATGTGGAGTGTTTTTGGGGGGGCTGGTTTGACCGCAACTTAAGGTGATATACATAATGGACAATGTCGGGCAGAAACCTCATATCTCCAAGTTTTTTCGTAAAGTAAAGCCCTGCTTCACCATACAAGACTGTCGCACAAAACGAGGCGGTGCGAGGCGTTGTGTGCTTGTAGACCAGCTATTTTCACTAGTTTAAATCATTTTTAAAATGATGAATACAAAACGAACGGTTTGGGACATACAAGGTTTCCACCTGTGACAACAACGATATGCTGCCACAGAATTGGCAAGAAGGCTGCAGAGGAGACTATTGCCCATGAGGTAACACAGGCAACACTTCCTCTCAGGCTGGAACAAACCCTAACGTCAACCATCTCTAAACTAACCATAAACCATTTGATTGGTGGAGCTTGTTGAAGTACACAGGGAGTAAGAGAAGGTGGAAAAAGTGAAACGAAATGGAAATTCAGGGTGTCCACTATTTTGTTATACCGACCAACAAGCGCACTGGTTTCAATACTTTTGAGAAAAAAATAAGAAGAAAACACTAAATCTGTTGCACACATAATTCACAATAATATCACACAAACCTCTAAACAGTGTGTTTTAGTATGTTTTATGCATTACTATCTAAGTTTAAAGGAATCCCTGGATATTATGATAAATATGCCTTAATACATTATAATTGTCCTCTATAAATACAAAGTAAAATTAAAAACACCTTAAATATTTTATTTCTTCTAGAAATAGCTAATCTTTCATTCAATAGGGGAAATGCCTATCGCAAGTTGATGATGTCATAAAACCATGTGTGATCTATCCCTATGGAATTTATGGCATGCATGTGAAAATAAAAACAAACTTAATACTTCCTATGGTTAATATGAGCATCAAATCAATATTTCAAATGTGTGTGTCCTTTCTTTTGCACATGCATGTCATAAATTAGACCACACATGGTTTTATGACATGGTTTTATGACATCATCAACTTGCGACGGGCATTTCCCCTATTGAGTAAAAGATTAGCTATTTCTAGAAGAAATCAAATATTTAAGGTGTTTTTCATTTTACATTGTATTTATAGAGGACAATTATAATAATGTATTAAGGCATATTTATCGTATTAGCCAGGGATACTTTTAATATTTAGATCCAAGAAAAACATTTTTGCATCTTGACACATATGTGGAGAATAATGAAGTTATATATCAATATAGGTTTCTGCTTCATAAAAGGCTCACAGATTGGTCAATTAGACAGATTATTACACCTTCTACCAGGTTCTGTTTGGCTCATCGCCGGACATCATTGAACCGTTTTTTTGTTTTGTTTTTTTACACTGAGATGCTTCTTATAGGACCAGTGCCAGATCATTAACTGTATTTGTTATTTCCTCCCAGGGACGTGCTGGCCATTGGGAAAAGCGGGACAATTCCCGAACGGCCGGTTCATTCCCGGCCATTTTGGGGGCTGGGCGGCCAACAAAGTAAATTGTCACTGTCAGGCAGAAACCTCGTATCTCCAAGTTTCAAATGTATACATTTTTTCGCAAAGCAAAGCCCTGCTCCATCATACAAGGCTGTTGCACAAAATTAGTGAAAACAGCAGATCTACAAGCACACAACGCCTCGCGGTGCGAGGCGTTGTGTGCTTGTAGATCGGCTGTTTTCACTAGTTTAAATCATTTTTAAAATGATAAATACAAAACAAACAGTTTTGGACATACAAGGTTTCCACCCGACAACGACGAAATTTAACTCATGTACAGTAATTGGCCCACTGGCTTGTCACTTGTCATGATCTGAAATGGCAAATCTTTGAGTAGCAGCAGCGCTATAGAGAGATCTCTCTCTCTCTATAGCGTGCAACGAGGGCCTCTCCAACGCTTTTTCCCGGGCTGAATCAGGGGCCCAGCACGTCCCTGTTTCCTCCCAATCATCTGCTCTTGGCAGTTAGTTTGAGGTGCTGTAGATGTGTTGTTGATGACTCTGCTGCACCTCCCATACAAGGACATTAGTTTGATCTTGGGAGAAATTACGTGTCTGAGTCTTTTCTTCCATGACACTGAGGAAATTACCAGTGCACCTTTGCACTTAGCACAGTGCACTGCTCCTAAAGGCAATGAAAACCAGCCATTTAATTCGCTATGATTGAATCCACCTGCAACACACCCACTGATAGTGTATTATTCAGCCTATTCCAAGCAAAATGGCAGAAGTCCACCACCATGCAGATGACTATAGGCTTTGTGCCGGTTCACCTTTTTCCATAAACTGGGGCCCCGAAGCCTGACTTCTACATTATGCTGCACCTGTGTCGCGTAACGAAAATAGCGGATCTACAAGCGTTGTGAGCTGGTAGATTGACTATTTTAGGTGCGAAACATGCATGCATTTAAGCATAAATGACCGTCCACACACCCAGCACTATAACTGTAAGTTATAAAACATCTATTGTTTTAAAAAATGTTTCTAACTCAAGTGGATGACAGGGACTAGAGTCCACACCACAACTATAACAATGAAAGTGGTGAATGATATAGTTATAGTGCTTGGTGAAGACAGCCCTTAATGGGGCTTTTAGTCTTGTTGAACTATACCTCATACTTTACAACATAATGGCTTTTAAACATATGGCACGACTGTAATGACACAATGATAAATGAGTGCTTCTGGGATTTTTTGGTGACACTGGGGGTGATGAGGTTAATCAATTTCAATTCAAAGTTTCTATTATGGCAATATGATACGAGCTCAAGTTTTTTCTTTTTTGTACGAGTATACTGTACAAAGTCATTGCTAACTTCTGGAGCGAGGGAAACCTTGATGATACGGCTATTATCTTTTAAATCGGTCAGGTTTAGGAGTTCATACACAGGGCAAATAAGAAAGTGGCATCTCCATGCCCTATTACTTCACGTTATTCCACTTTAGACAACATTTAGGAGGCAATTCACAAAGGATTCACAAGGATATAAACTTCACCTGTCATATCTCATAAATAATTGGCCCCGTTCGAAAGGATGTCAAAATGAAGAGTTGTAGTCTAATAAAGTAAACGTGTATCAGTTTCTATACACTGCTGATTCAAGGGCATGACTGATGCTGCTTTCTAATCAAAACTGTCTTTTCTGAATATTGCATAATAGATTAGCTCATTATAGCCTTGCCTCTGATAACATTTAAAATGCTGCTGTTGTCGGGTAAAGCCATACCAATACACATACAATATGGTATGGTATACATAAGTGTTTTCATAGGTTACATCGACATCACTTAAATGATGACTCTTCATCATCCATGGATAAATGCATAGAGCTTTATGCTTGGATTACTTCTGATCATTTATCTTCCTCATCAACTCTAACCTCTACACACGTAATGCAAGTTTATCTAACCTTCTTATGCTAGTCTGTTATGACTTGATCCAGTTCAAGTCATTCATCATAAGACTTGATCAGATTCAAAATTAGGCAAACAATGAAAATTATAAGGCTGATTGAAGTCACTAACACGATATCGTTGGAACATGATTATAATTTAACCACACAACCTCCCAATTGTGGAGGCCAAGCATTCAGCGAAACTAGCTGAGGTATTAAGCTCACAACGCATTGTTTTATTTTTCAGCAAAGGTTTCCGTCCCCTCCTAATATAAGCACACCGTATGAAGCTCTCTGCAGGCTTGTCGGTTAGACACTTGTGTGGAATTATGCACTGCTTTTTGTCAAGTGCCGTTCTTGACAAAGGGTTAAGGTGCCGCGAATCCAGGAAATGGGGCCCAGATGAAAAAGTGATTAGATACACAAATTAAATTAAGAACACTGGAAGGCTAATGTTTAATATTCATTAATGTCCCCCAGTTATCAAAGCTAAAGAATGTTTTAATTTTGAGAAGCTCTTTAATTAAACAAGTTATCTGCAACCTACTGTACGGAGCCCCACTGCATGAGTTTCATACTTCAATTATTCATGCCATTATTTGATTTATTTGCATGGCATGCATACTTTTCTCTGATTTAATCTATTCTGATATTGTACTGCTATAAAGGGGAATACGACTCATTTTCAACATTGAACTATGTCATTAATATACCTTGGAGTGTGAAAATACTCCAAGGTATGTGTTGCCTAGAACAGTGGTTCTCAACCTGTGGGTCCAAATTATTTTGTGGGGTCCCCAGATGATTAGATAATGTGCAACATTGTTTTCTCACTCAACAGTAAACAAACCAACATAAAGTATAAGTGTATAGAGGGTATCTGCACATTTCTAAAGTGACAATTTAAGGAATACCTCTAAAATAACAAATTAAACACTGGCCAAATTGTCAAATTTTAGCGCCATAAATTGTGAAAATAGCCGATCTACATGCTCACAACGGCTCGCAACGCAAGGCGTTGTGAGCATGTAGATCCTTGGTTCATCCTTGGTTCATTCTTGCAAACCGGGCGTGAACCGGCTGACGTTTCCACCAGATTGAACCATGATTTTGTGGTTCCCGTTCGGAACCAACTTTTACAGTTCGGAACCAACTCGGTTCTCGGTGGAAAAGCTCACCTCTGGTTCATCCCATAGCCGGGAGAAAGAACCTGAACCAGTTCTTTGCCGGTCGAAAATCGCCCTTAGAGCATTGATTGTCAAAGTGGGGACCCCCTGCCTATGACACCACATTGAAAGTGGCTAATCTCACTATAATTTTCACCAGCTAGAAGGTAATCCAATGTGATAATGTACTGCACAAGAATGGAGAAATGACTATTCAGATAATAGGTTTCTGTCTCCTCACCTACAGTATTGTTGCTGTAAGTTAAAACAAAAAGGTTTTACAAAGTTAAAGCTCTATATTCTGATAGCAATCATTTCTATAGAGTGTCTTGTCAGTAACAGGGGTCTCCTCTTCTCTCCAGCTCTTTATTAATCCGAAAATACATTTTCAGGTGGGTCACCAATTTCATTAAATCTATAGAGAACCCATTTGTTCCAATTCAATGCTCTTTTTCTTTTTTCAATCACCTCCAACTTCACTTCTTTATCCTGTATCCTGTATGAGTTCTCTCTCCTGATTGGATGAAATCAGTATCCCGAACTGAAAGTATATATTCTGTTTACTAAAGACCTGGAGAGACAACAAACACTCCATAGCACTGATTACTGAATCAGAAAATGTAGCTATTTAACACTTATTTAAGAAAACACCACTTCCAGCACCTTTAATCTATCAAGATGATGGTCCCTGGCACCAAATATCTTCCACAACATAATATAGTAACAGTAGTAATTTGAGGGTCATGAAAATGTGTGAAAAACACTGAGTGAGATGGCCCAATGCTAGAATTACCTACCCATTTAAAATCCTAATCCTACCATCAATTGCTGAATTCAAGGTCACATCAGTAACTTGGTCCATCTAATTACTGATCTCAAAGGCTAGTTATTAGGAAGTCATGCATTGGCTGGTCGGTGAGTACCTGCAAAGAAATATTAAGTTGGACTCTTTTCATAATGTTAATTATGCAAATTAAGTGGCTTTAGGTAATGCAAAATTTCAAAAAGGCCCTTAGCAAATTAGGCAATACAATTATGAAGAGGAAAGACACAGTAATTAACATCTTAACTTAAAAGGAAAAGCACAGGTATTTCAGATCAAAGCATTTGGGGCTGAGAGATAACCATTTTTCTTTTGCTTTCATATTTAGACACGCAGTGTGAATACGTGAGACTGAATTCAGCCTTGGGCGAATAACTTACCTAGCATCTGTTTCATAGCTAACTTTGCTGATAAGTAGAATATCAGCAATCTGACACGGCGCTATTATTATAACCCCAAGACATTATCATCAACAGGGAGGAGAGGAAACGTGGGCAAACTCATCAAAGTAGAGAAAATAATTCTTCCATCCATGTGGTAAATCAATCTCACCAAATAGCTGGGAAAAAAATTAATGACAAGAAGCAACAATTAAAAAGGATATTAACAGCAATGAAAGATCATTTTGAAATCAATGAAAGATCCATGAATAAATTCCTCTGGAATTCCTCTTTCGCGCTGTGTTGACTGTGTATTTAGACACTTTCAACATAGCGTCACTAAAAGAAAAAGAAAGCAAACCTACAAGCTTATGCAGTAGACTAGTAGCCATTTCTTAATAGTTTTGGTATGGTAATATATCTGAGATCAAAAACTGTTATATAGTAGTAGTAAAAGGACTACTGCACAACATAACATGTTGGTTGGGTAAGAGAATTCATTGTGGTAATGCTGCCTGCTCTTTCTCCATTTTTGATCAATAGAGTCAGGTAAAGTGTTTACAAATTACTATGGGCAAATGTCTCCTTTGGCAAACCGTGGACAACCTCCCACCCCCACCCTCCATCCTCTCACGCTTTATACCTCTTCGAAAAAATCCATCTACTAAAAGGCTGATATAACCTCCGAGTGCACTGCGTTTGATCTTGTATTAGTGACAAAAAAAGAGAACAAAATCATTCTAATGTGATGCTTTTTCAAGTATCACACCAGATTGCACTGATCAACAATCAGCATATCTCTGTTGGAAAAGAAAATATATATATATAATATTAATCACCTGATAATGTCTTGGTGGCATCATGATGCTATCAGGACTCAGGAGATGAGTGTGCTTCTGGTTAAGTGCAACTGGAATCCACAAAAAAATGTTATAATACTTGTATCATATCATCCTCCACTGATGACAACATCTGTGAATCATCATGCAAACATGAGCTAATTCGTTGGAGTTCTATTCATTAAGGGGCATTGTGAGCTGCACTGGCTGAGCTCTTATCATCCTGCATTTAGGAAATGAGGCAAATAGAAAAGGCATAAGAGTCCAATCAATAGCTCTTTTCATTTTGCCTTAATGGCTCCTTCGTGTCCCCCTCATGGACTAAAACAGAGAACACAGGGGAGATTGGTGTTACAACCATAAAATGTAATTTCTCTGCAGAAAGAAAAACACAACATGTCTCCTGACCCCTTCTGCATATTCCTGTGGCATTTTGCAAAATTGAGTATGGATTTAACATCAAAAGCTTTCATGAATTTTTCAAATGAGATATTAAAGTCAATATTTCAAGGAGAGGATATTTCAATTCCGGCTTTTACGTGATAGGGGCCAGGCAGTAAGATGAGCACACTTGCAGACAAGTGTCGCCAGAAAATTAGCCGGAAGATTAGCCTGTTGGAAAAGAATAAATAAATAAATAAGAGAGATGTTGATATAAATCAGCATGACATATAGAAGGGCCTAAAGCCATTGAACCCTTGAAAGTACAATGCCACGCTCCCTATGAAAAGGGCAACAAGCTCCCTTTGCTGTAAACTATATGGTAACAGTACCATGTTTCAACACTGTTTCATCAGCCATTTAAAATTCACATTGATTGTGTCCATTTATTTATTCAAAGAAACAAAGAGTCAGCTATAAAACAATCTTTTGAGCTCCAACATCTGGCTCTGTCCGGTCCCTAAAAAATCTCTGGGCACTAAAAATCGGGCTTGGTGAAAAATTCTGTGGCATCATGCACCTGTGTAGAATATATATATAGCATTATACCATGTATATTACTATAATATAAATGTAAGACAGAATTAGTTTATGCATACATCATCAACAAAATTTGTAGCTCAAAAGATGTAGCCAAATAATGGGGATGGCGGTAATATACATTTCCCATATAGGAATTCACTAGGAAACATTTTTTTAAGTAATGATAACTGTGTAAAGCTGAACAAGAATTTTGAACTAAATTTGTAGCTCAAAAACAAAAGACTACTTTTAGGTGCCAAAAAATGTGGATGGGACAACTAAGTGTGCTTATGGCACCGCTCACTTCACACTAACACACGCACACGGCGCACACACACGCACGAACGCGCGCACGCACGCACACACACACACACACACACACACACACACACACACACACACACACACACACACACACACACACACACACACACACACACACACACACACACACACACACACACACACACACACACACACACACAGTTAAGAGATGCCTTGCTCAATGGTAGGCCTGCACTTACATGTACATTTTATAGGGCAGATTGCAATCGATGCTTAACGTTATAAAGCTACCTCTGCACCTCAAGCTAAGATTAGGTGGCTGACCTCTGTAAGATAGTTTCAAGGTCATATTAATGACAGTCCCAATGTGAGCTAATCCACTGAATCCAGTTTTGGGCTGTCAGTCATTCAGGACAGGAGCCTCTTGTTGAACAAAAACCTGCGATGGATTGCAGTGAAGTCACAAGAATGACATTTTCAATAGTTCTGGACCTAAAATCCGGCAGTGATGTCTATAGTTATATTAGAAACTGTGAAATAATTGCAGCTAAAAATGCCAAATTTTATGATTTGCTAGCTTTGTCGCATGAAATAAGTACAGGCAGAGTTGAGCGGTATAATATATACATCAATCGACCCGTCAGGTCCGGAATCAGCACTTTGGATAATCAACCAACTATATCTGCTATCATAGGATTGGTTTTCTCCGTCTGCAGACAACATGGTGCCAAGATTGGCCTGAGTCATGGAACTGCCTCTCCTGATAAACATGGTTGACTAGCTGGGGCACAATGGTAATGCATATACACTCTGTGCGTGTAATCAACTTCCCAAATCAACCACTTTAACCACTTAAACTCTACAGTATATACTTCAGACATTGTATGTCAAGTAGCCTAGCAAAACTAGCCGATCTACAAGCGTAGATTAGTCATTTCCGCAGAATATTCGACTATTTTTGTCAAATGTTTGCCCTTTACGACATGCCCAGAATAGGGACATAAGGGTTTTTGTTAACGACTTAAAGCCCTACTTTATTCAAGACAGGCTAGAGTCAAAATGGTTCAAAGAAAAAAAACACTTGTTATTCACAAATTGTGCCAATTTTCCCCAATGTTATGTGACTCACTACAGCCAAAGCGCATTGATCTGATAGACTCATTATGGATTACAACACCTTTTGTCCATAGAGGCATGAATTAATCTTGTGGAGCTTAGCACAATGAGAGCACTATTCTTCCAAATGAACAGCTGCTTATTCAATATGGCTTTAACATGCTAATTAAGAGATAGGAGCTGATTCTAGCAAGAAGTGATTCAAAAGAAAAAGTTATTTTTTTTTCCTGCCTCCTTTAGTTCAGTGTGTGTGTGTGTGTGTGTGTGTGTGTGGGGGGGGGGGGGGGGGGTATTCTTCAGGGAGCAGGTCGCGGGGTGCCCCTCTCCCCAAAAAATCCTGCACGCCTCATCCTTCATCTGCGGCCTCTCGTCATGTCCCATCACCAGCACAGTTTCACCTGAACACTCTGCTGCTGCCAAACACCTGGCTCCATCTCCCACTGTCCAAATGAAAAATAAGCATAATCTGCCTCTCTGAGTATCCAGCAAATGAGGGATCTCATGACAAATTGGGTGGGGGCATATTATGCAAAGGAAGAAGAGGTAGAACACAGAACGCTAGGAGCTAAAAGTAGAGGGAGGTATAGTTAGAAACGGGCATAATTGTGCTAATGAGTTGTAAAATTTTGGCTTGGTTGCTAACCGCTGTTGGTACATTGGAGGCGCTCATTGTTTGCGTGGGAAGGATGGAGGAGGGTTATATTCTTGCCCTATTTTATTTGGATGATAATGAGAACATTAGGATTGTTTTTCTTTCTTGGAAACTGCATATTGTTTTGTACCGAAGATACTTGGACCGATGCCGCTCGCAAGAAAAGTTGAGCATGGCTTTATTTCTTATTAAATGCTGCATTTACAGCATGTGCTGTAAATATCCGCAGTGCAGAAGCTTACATTTTGGTCAATAATGTCTAACAGTATGTCATAGTTGAATTACAAAGGAAGATGCTTAACAACGATCATGTAGTAGTGCCATCTGTAATCCAACCAGGGGACAGAAGTGATGGGAACGTACACTCCCATCACTTCTGTTATGAGTATCACGCGTGCCATTCTGAGGAGAAATTCTCATCCAGACTGCAATAGTAAATTAACTGCCTCAATAGCTTGATGGATGTGTTTCCCTAAACCCAATTAGTGTGAAGTTCACTCAAGATAAGTGGGCATTTCATAAACGTCTGCAAGTTCAACGTACAGTCAGCTTTCAGGAACATTGTGTGCAATTCATCTGCACCTTTTATATTATGTTGCTACACAGTGGATAAACAGAGAATGCATCGGATTAACCACATGAACCCCAACGTCCCTAATAGGCGAACAAACTATTATGACATAGGCGAGCAGATAGCCGATCTACAAGCTCACAGCGCGAAACAAAGCAACAAAGCAAAGTGTTGAGATGTACTGTAGATCGGCTATTTTTGGGAACAGATTTGGTGTAGAGGGAGAAAGGAGGGGACAAAGGTATAGACCTCGGAGGGAGCCTGGTCAACAAAGTAGGGTTTAAGTGGTTAAGAGACAGGACTGCAGAGATGATGAGGTGAGAAAGTAGACTAGCAGTAGAAACTGGTTCCAGTGTTGATCAACGTTAGTGTTTCGAATATGGACAACAATCCTGGCCTGTAAATTGGGTGGCTGCTTGGCTACACAACAATGTTTTTGTTCCGCTAATTTGCCACAAGAGAAATAGTTGTAAGCTAAGTGCAAAAAAGGAAAAAAAGAAAAGACAGACCTTGTGGTTGTGTTCTGTGCTGCAAGTTAACTTCAGAGAGAATGTAAGAGATCCTTTGTTCTAAGCGGCCAAAGCAGATATCAAGACAGCTCTAATGAAGTTAAACAAAGCAGTGCTGCTGAAGCTGAACATAGTATGTGACTCCTATTGAAAAGCCAAACACAACTGGAGACTGGAGATGAATAAATATCAACTTAAGGAAGACTGGAGACAGAAAAACAAACAGGGGGAAAATGGGCTTTAGTTGGAAAATGGGACATTTAAAAACTGCTGACAACCTAAAAGGAATTGAATTTGCATACCACAAACTTCCATCTGGGGATGTGAGGAAAGACTCCACCACAGGAATCATTTAATATTTAATAAATTGGAAACAGTAGCTATGGCTAATTAGAATTTGCGCATTTACAAATCAGCCCTGATAGCAAAACAAATTATGAAATATAACGGTGCTCTGTGGAGTACCAGGGGAAAATGGGATGATAGACAAAGCAAATGGAGTATCACTAACAACATACTGTCAGAACACATCACACAGCTAATCCCGTTAGTGGGGGGAACGCCGTAGAAGCCTTGCTTAAAATATTGATATGCTATTCTGTAAAAGGTTTTTTCTTATTTTTTTCCAAGCGTACATTTACTCAAACTCTTGCTTATTGCTCATGGGTCATTAGACTCTCATCCACGGCTGCTCAGCCGGTTTGCTTTGAAAGAAAGGATTGTGATTAAATGAATGGAAGTGTTTGCACTGCTGCTCCATTAGAGGAAGTCTGAATGCGTGTACTGCCATTGTTTGTATTACAGACACAAAGGCAGACAGTGTGTAAACTGTTGTTGTATTCATTATTAGATTACTTCCTGGTGCAATAGCTTTTGGTAATAGCCATGGAATTCTTGTAAGGGGACTAGACGTGCACTCAGAGGAAAAGCATTTATCAAGTGATAAAGGCCAAGGCACATTCAGACATAGGCAGTTATGTAGGAGATGCCATGCAAAGTCCATGTCAATAAAGTCAAATGAAGCGACAAGCATTTGCACGCGGCATGCTGTAGCGATGCTTTGTGTCAGGCTTCGGCTTTTAACGTGACAAAGTGACAGCATATTCATCATAATGTAACCTCTTAAACAAACAAATTGAACTCCATTTCACTCCAATTTGAAGACATGCATGCTCTGTTCTGGAGTGAGGTTCTTCTCTAACCACTTCACAGAACTCCCATTCTAAGCGACTAACGCAGCCAAATGATATGTTTTACAATTAAACAGGCTAAAACTGATCTGTGGTTGATGTGAACAATAATTTGAGAAAAGAAAAAAAAGGGGGAAAAAAAGGAAAAGAAAACACTCCATCAGTGTTCTGAGCATGACAGAAATCATAATTATTTTTAAACAAAGCAACTCTTATTTTCTCAATAATTTAAAAAACATAAGGAGGAAAATGTAAATGTAATTTTTAACTGAATAATAAACATTTAACAATAAAATACGAATACATTCGATAGTTTCCTTCTATACAAAATCATAATAAGTGAGGCATATACAAATATACAAACAGAATTTGGTTTGGCACAAACTTTCAAAATTCACCATGTTGTCATGCCCTCAATGTGACAATGGCTATTCTGATGAGGAAAGCGTTCTAATCATAACAACTGCAGTTTGGGTCCTTGTTATACAGTACGGTAAAGGACATAAGCTAGTGCTGTACAGCTGCTTTTCTTTCTTTCTTGAAAATCTATGAAAATGTTAACATCATCATATTGTAAGGCTTCCATACAGGTCCCTAACAATACATTATGATGACACAGACCTATTATACACACTTTCCCGGAGGTGCGATAAATAAAACAATGGTTTGAGTGACAAATAAGAGAGGTACTGTAAGGTAATGGTTCTCAATTTCAAATCCAGGATCCCCAAATGAATATGTATTTGGCTGTGGACCCCTATCCACCAGAGATCTACTGGCTGTGGACCCCTGTCCACCAGAGATCTACTGGCTGTGGACCCCTATCCACCAGAGATCTACTGGCTGTGGACCCCTGTCCACCAAAGATCTGCTACAAGCTCACGTGTCGCATAGACCGAAAATAGCGGCCCAAGTTGAAACTCAGGTCCCTTTTATGTATTAATTAAATTACTTCGAAAAACCCTTTTTTTTTTTTTTTTTTTTTTTTATTCATGAAAATCTTTTGGGAGAATGTTTTTTGAACATTTTTAGAAATAATAATTCAAAACAAAATGTAGGGACCCATAAAAATGTGTCTGTGACCCACAAATGGGTCCCGACCCAGTGCTTGGGAACCATGGGATAGAGGTTTTAAGTGGTTAAAGCGTCATTAAACTTTGGTAGAGGCTTTGGTTGTGCAGTTGACATGCCATGATGCAACTCCAATTCCAAATAGTGGCGAGAAATCTTCAATAGTTGCAGGATAAAAATGGATAATCCAAAATATTCCCGTCGTTATTGTGCGTGTAAAAACATGACAATAGCACCTTTATCAATGATTGTAAACAGATTGGGGGAAATGCTGAACTGGATTTAGTCATTTCTCTTCAGCCATTCCAAACTGAGGTGGGCAGAGAGGGTCAACACCTTTCAACTGCTTTTAACCCATTTAGGCCTAGAATTATTGAATGCTTTAACCATTGAAAAATAGCAGATATACAATTTCACAGCGCGGCACCAAGTGCCGTGCTGTGAGCTTGTAGATCTGCTATTTTTGAAAAAGTCGTAAAAATGTGTGCACATCTTTGAATATACGCATTTTCAAAGCGAACGTTTGTAACTCAAATTTTGCTAACTAAATATGTTGAATGGGGGTCTGTGGCCAAATAAATATCATTTTGGGGGTCCTTCACATGAAAAGGTTTGAGAACCACTGACATAGTAGTCTCTCAAGAACAGACTAACTGAGCTCCATTTAAGTTAAAAGGACCTTTTCTTTGACGATGGCTGGCCAGATTGCTGACATAGAAACATAGGTTTTTCAAAAAATCTGAGAAGGATTCAAAGGACACTTATAGAATCGGTTCAAAATTCAAATGTTCACGATTTTTCAAAAATAGCAGATCTACAAGCTCGCAGCGCGGCACTGAGTGCCACGCTCTGAGCTTGTATCTGCTATTTTTCAATAGTTAAAGCATAAAATAATGATACACAATAATGTGTACCCGTTCTCTTCAACTTCTCGGAGCTACAGTACAACTATAGGGCCATGAAGGCTGGCGGTGTGAGAGTGCCAGGCTGTTAAAAGCTTCACACAAACATACTGTACTGTATGAAACAACAACGCACATTCCTTACAGTGGAATATCATGATTGTTTTCACTCCCTTTCTAAGGATGGCGTTGAAATTGAAATTAACCTATAAATAAGTATTATTTACAATTTAAGCATTTAGCAGACACACTTAATCCAGAGCGATTTACAGTACAATAAGCAAGGTAATACATCAGTACATCAACATCAATACATCAAATGGAAAGAAACAGTAGGCTGATCTAAGAAAAATAGGTAGACCATTCAATAAAATTATAACATAAACATTTAAAAATGCTATCTAAATACATGTATGGTCATTGACGGTTATGGGCAAAGGTGGAGTCTGAATCGGTGAGTCTTCAGACCACGGCGGAAGCTAGGGAGTGAGTCTGCAGTTCTAAGTGCAACTAGGAGTTTATTCCACAGTTTGGGGGCCAGGAGGGTGAAGAGTCTAGGGCCAGTGGATCGTTGTCCTGGTGTTTTTAGCAAAGGTTCTGTCAGCATCACAGTGTGATCTGAGTGCACGGGTGGGGTTGTAGGGTTCAATCAGGCTTTGAAGGTATGGAAGTGCCATACCTTTAGTGGCTTTGAAGGCCAGCATCAGTGTTTTGTATTCTGTGCGGGCAGCAACCGGGCGCCAGTGGAGGGAGCGGAGGATTTAATGGAATATGGGATAAAGTGAGTCTCTAGCAACTATACTGCTAACACAAACAGGTAACATTCTTTGCATTGCTACGTAACTATTGCCGAAATACAGGCTCAAGTACAAATGACATACTGTACAATGACAATACATCAGGTGAAAATCTTAGAATGCCATGGCAAGTTGACAGAAAGACATACTTTTTTTAGGTATCTTTTGGAATTCAACTAAAGTATTTTGAAAGTGTTTTTATCCAGGAAAAGGTATAACGGACCCTACCCCCACATCACCAACCAATGTCATGTACTATGTACAGTAACTCATTATCACCACCTACAACCCAAATGAATATACAACCGTAACATTACCCTCTTAGGCACAGTGAAACTATTGCGTCTTAGCATCTACTGTAGCAAAAGGACGTTGCTAGAAAAACAGCAGAGGGCTCCTATGTATGCTATCAAAGCTATAACCTGGGACTATTTTCACAAATGAAATAAAGCAATAAGCTACTAGAGGTCACAGTTTACAGAGTATTTTATAATGGCTGAGGGGGCGTAGTGAGGCATGATACCTCTGACCATCTCAGCCATTGACATTGTTGTGGGGCAGTCCATCAGAATTATTGACCACATTCACATGATAGCCTTTTTTTCCCTTGATACAATGACAGTCTGAATATGGTCACTGAGTGGGAGAAAATCCAAAAATCTAGCGCAGCGTAGTTCATTTGGACACGGAAGTTAAAGTCCTAGATATACCCCGAACCCCCCCTTCTTTCATTCGCTAACAGTCAATTAATTCATAGGCCCACGTTCATTCTTACTTTATTCTCATTCGCTACAAGCTACTTCACACACGCCCTCATTGCTCAGTGTAATCCTTATAAGCAGCCTCTGCTCACTGCTCATTCTACATGTTCAGCTGTCAAAGCAGGTTGTGTGATGTGTGTTGGAAAAATCCTCCACCTCCCCGGCCTCCTCCCTGTGGCATTTAGCTTCAGTTGTAATGGATAGTACTGAGATAAGATAACATGTGGATTGTACTATGGTTATTCTATGTTGTGATAATTTATGATGTAATTGGAAGTTCATGTTTATGTACATCTGTAACTTATGCTCTGCTCTGGGGGATCTGAGATGGCAGATTCTGTGTTATGTTATTTACACAGAGAAATCTGTATATCATCAGAGCAGAGCCCATCTGCCAAACTCAAAGCAATATCATTGCATATGGTTATGTTATTTCTAATAAATGTCAAATGGTTAACTCTAAGCTGAAGTGTCTAAATGAAGTTGGTTTTACAACTTTCATTTAGTTTTGACCATCAATTTCAGTTACTGTATATAGCCATTTTAGTGGCTATATACAGTATAGACGGTCTACATATATAGACGCTTAAAAAAACAGCTGATGTGTCTAGGCCAGGGGTTTTCAAAGTGTGTGACGGGGCACCCTGGGGTGCCATGATGGCAGTCCAGGGGTGCAGCAAGATAATTTGATAATATTTGGAATTCATTTGGACACATTTGGATCAAATATTTAGTATAATTTTAAACTTGAAATACAAAGGGTTAGGTCAGTTCTAATGAAAATGGCTATTATCTGAATGTTTTCCTCGCAACATAATCGCTAAAATATGGCATAAATATAAGGTGTTGGGATTGAAAATTATGAATATAATTATAGGGGTGCCTTGTGGGAACCCTGGTCTAGGCTAAGCCTAGCCGTTGAAAAACGTTCACTTATAACCTGTTTTTTTTTTTGTAATATGGAGTATTTGTTTGAGAAAATCAGAAAAATCGTTTTTTTTTTCTATGATTTTAGTTTGTTTTAGTTTCGTAAACACAGTTGTTTTAGCTTTCGTCATTCTGTTAATCGTACTTATAACTATAATAACCTTGCAGATCACCTCTGTACGCAGATGGGGTCAGGATGGGGTGCCAGACCAAAAGTTTGCCCAGGAGGACACCAAATCCTGAGCCGCCCTGTGCCTCACCCAGCGCCTCTCATCGCCCGGGCATCGGGCAGGCAGGCCAGGGCATAGATATTGTATTGTCTGTCTCAGTTCAGCAGCCAGTCTCTTGCTTTGGATTCCTCAGTGTACTGTGACCCTACTCTCCTCCACACACACAGATAAATCTGTCACAGCAGAGAGACAGACACAGAGGGAGGAAAGAGAGTCTGGCCAGTGGAATCAGGGGTGTCGCATGCACCAAATTCTGGGTCCTGGGTACAAGGATTCACTGCGGGGCCCCCCCCCCAAGAATGTTCTTCATAGGGGGAGGGGGTTTAACCCATTTAGACCGGGAACGCATTATTAAGCGTTATTTTCTGCTTGAACTATTGAAAAATAGCAGATATACAAGCTCACAGCGCGGCACCGAGTGCCGCGCTGCGAGCTTGTTGATCTGCTATTTTTTTGAAAAATCTTGAAAATGTATTTTTTTGAAAAACCTCTGTTTCTATGTCAGTGGTACCCTTGTACCCAGGACCCCGAACCCCAGGGGGAGCGTGTCGCTGTTATGTCATCTTTTCGACACCCGACTCTAACCCTCACCCTAACCCTAACCTCTGTGGAGTGAATCGCTAACCCTCCGGTCGAAATGATGGTCGTTCGAAAGAGCGCGATTTTGGACCCAGATTTGCACACATTCTCACAACAAATCTACAATCTCGCAACGCGGCACTCGGTGCCACGCTGTGAGCTTGTATATCTGCTATTTTTTTTCTTCTTTTTTTTACAAATTTCTTTTTTTGCAGATAAACAAGATAAAAGATTAATCATATAAAGTTACAATATCTGCAATTTCTCAATAGCTAAAGTATAAAATAACGAAGGCCCCTCCACCTTGGGCCCTAGTAACTCAGTCCCACTCCCCCACCCCCTTGTGACGCCACTGAGTGGAATACTTTATATCCTGGGTGAGCGCAGCCATCATCGTCCCGCGCTGAGCTTTTACCGGTTCACTCAGCTCTAGATAGAGGAAGTATCTCTTACAGTCAGATCCCATTTCAAGCTAAGAGCTTGATATCTCAACAGCAGGCACAATGTTACTGTATGAAGCCTGACAGCCACAGTCAACATTGACCCCCGTGGCCATAGATACAGTACACACAGCACCACTAAGCACTAAGGCCCAACTGGAGTTTTAGGATTCCATACTGACATTCAGTACAAGCGGATCCAATGCTGTTAACCACATGAACCCTATTCTGGGCTTGTCATAGTAAGCGAACGTTCTGCAAAAATAGCAGATTGACAAGCTTAAGCTGGTTGCACACTGCTGTTTTTTTCATTGCGTTTTGGAAATTCAAATTCTGCAAAAAAAAAAAAAAAGATCAGGCCAAGGAGAGAGAGAGGAGTGTGTGAGAGAGAGAGAGAGAGAGAGAGAGAGAGAGAGAGAGAGAGAGAGCAAGGTACTCAGTGGCGACAGACGGAAAAACATCAACCCTGCTCCGAAAATAAATACGAAACGGGCGTATGTGATTGACATAGTGTGCAAAGACATTTACTGTACAACGCGTCGCAAGAGATTTGGTGTGAAGGGGGAAAAGGAGGGGAACAAGGATAGACCCCCGGGGTGACCCTGGTCAATGGAAGTATATAGGGTTTACAGTACAGTAGGTGCTCCATATTCTTTACATGATCACAAATTGGAATTACTGTCTTGATATATTAGAAGTCCCTCAATAACCTGCAATATTTTAGTGCTGTACCAGAAACCCTTAGCAATGAAATGATCCCCAACGATGGCCATACATTAAAGTTATACCATGTAACTTTTTTTATAAAACAAATCTTAAAATTGTCCTAACTGTTAAATCGCTAAAGTTTTAGAACACCCACTTCGTTATTTTCAGCTTCAAAAGCCTTCTCTTTATATGTTTTCTATGAGCCGTGAGGGGGGGAGAATTTCGCGGCAAAATTGCGTCATCATCACTACCGGCCAATCACAGCGAGGGTTATACACTGCCGGCCAATCACAGCGCATCTTGAAATGGGGTCGCTAGGGCGGCCATATTTGTAGTCTCCCGTGTGTCTCTATACTCGAGTGAACGGTGAAGCATGGGTGAAGAAGTCGTTTATCCGGAATGCCTGAACGCACAGGAACCAGGCCAGGGACCCCTCTAAAGATAGATCTCGGCGAGGTGGAGGCAGACGCGGGGGTTGTGAGGCCCGGTCCGCGGCGAAAAACGGCCGAAAGACGGGGACGCGACCGAGGTTTGCTATAGAGCTACTGACCACTGGTTGAGCAACTTACACAGTATAGCTTTAAATGCAGTTCCCATTCCCAGGCAAACATTGTGAATCAGCATGGTGGTGACAATTCCCCCTCCCCTCCCCCCTTCCCTCAATGACCATCAATGACCATACATGAAGCTAGATAGCATCTTTTAGGTTTTAGAAGTTTTTTACTAATTAGGTGCGTGGTCTACCTTTGTTATTGTTTTTCTAGATTGATATTCCTATGCATTTGTTATATTGTTGTTAATGTACTGACATTTTATCTTGCTTATTATAGTGATGTGTATTACTTGCTTATTGTAAATCGCTTTGGATTAAAAGCGTCTGCTAAATGCCTAAACTGTAAACTGCAACAATTGATGTAGTTACATGTTTAACAAGAAGCTTCTACTTCTCTATGAAAGCGCTTTTAGAATCTATAAGACTGGTTGAACACAAGAACCAAGTAAAAGAGGCATTTAACAGCGCATCAGAACACGAAATGTTCTGGCGAGGTTGCAAGACGTTTGGCTTCACACTCAACCGCCAAGCTTGGAAAGGAATACACTTAAGGTGCATCGTTTGTATATTCGTAGATAAAATATGCCCATTTCCATATACCTCTCAGTATCAACGTGCAGTCTTGATCTTTTTGCACATGGGTGCATGGTGCACACACCCGCCAGTGCTGAAACATTTTCAGTGAGCCATTTGTGCTCTGTGCTGGATCCCCCACTGAGTTCCGTAGCCCTCGGCTGTGACTGAAGGTTTAGCAACTCCAGGAATATATAATAGCTCATTTTTCTACTCAGAAAGTTCTAATGTGTCAACCCAGAGGCAGCGGTATGTTTAAAAGTATATTTTTTAACACTGTTGGTTCAGTAATGTTATTTCTGGCTTGGCCTGACCCTGTAATCAACATACTGTTAGGCCAAAGCTATTGGAACCAGATGGATAATTCCACATGTTCTGAAAAATATAATTTGTGTGAGAATGAGAAGGAAAATAAGTAAGGTTAATGTTGGCGTGAGAGTCTGAGCAGGAGAAAATGGGATATATTCACTAGATTTATACCAAGTCACATAAACAGTGGTGACTGGCGGTTGGCTCCAAAGCAGAAATAGATGTGCTTTAGTGAAACATCCATTGAATAAGGCTGGATGATGGCAACTGATCTGCCATCATACAGTAATAAATATCAATATATACCTTATATTATGTCATTTCCCCCGAAAGGAATGCATATTTGACATTGTATACAGCAAATATGTGGAACTTAAAAACTTAAGAACTTCAAAACGTGTGATTAAACTTTGCTTACAAACTCCAATTAGGCTAAGGAAGAAACGCCACCTCAATCTTTTCAGATTGGCCTCATGGTGGCGCTATAACTGCCGACTTCATGTTTTGGCATATTACTCTTGAATGGTAGATCATATAAAGATCATACAAAATCGTTTTCCTCTGCGTTCCTTGGATGACACAACTCCCCAATATAGGCTATTGGCTTTGGCCATTTCCATTTTCTGCCATTTAGAGTTTTCTTCAAACACACTACTCAAACAGATGTTGGCCAAAACTCACACAAATTGGTACACGTTATCTCTGGGGTCATGTGATGAGGAAGTACATTATCAGTCAGCTCATTCAGATTAGCCACCCTCAGTAGCCACCCTGCACCTTCCTCTCCTCTCATCCTCACCATTGAGCAAGTGAGGCACCAACTCGCCCAGATCAACTCCAGGACAGCAGCGGGACCTGACAACATCAACGCTCTGACTCAACGCTAGCAGGACCAAGGAGATGGTGGTGGACTTCCACACGACCAAGAGAGTATCCCAGGTGCCAAGCACCATTAATGGGGAGGTGGTGGAGTTTGTGGACAACTACAAATTCAACAACAGATGCATGCAACAACAGAGCAGGTGTCACCCCCTTCAACCTCAACAGACTGGCGAGTCTTGGGTCCTCTTTGCAAGGGGTGGAAGAAGTAGCCAGGGTATGTAGGGCTGTCACGATATGACATTTTACATGACGATTAATTGTCACTCAAATAATTGGCGATTAACGATTTAATTGTGTTTTTGTCATTGACAATTACATTTCTGTTTGGCTTTTAGGCTTTGAAGTTGCACATGGTAGATATGACACATAACCTAAATATACAGAGAAATTACTGTATATTTGACAACTTTATACTTAAAAAAGAACATTGATAGTGGAAATAGCCGATCTACAAGCTCACAACGCGTCGCGATGCGATGCGTTGTGAGCTTGTAGATCTGCTATTTCCACTATTTTTGACTCTTTTAAATATATGAACGTTTTTCAACATGGAAACGATTATGACGATTATGAAAAATAATCGCGATTATGTCAAATAATCACGATTAGACGATTATGTAATAATTTTGACAGCCCTAAGGGTATGAACGGCTAGGAAGCTGGATGCCATCTTGAATAACTCCTCCCACCGCCTCCCTGAGATCTTTGGATAATGGAGTAAGAGAGGAAACGACAGATTCATCTACCCAGGACGGAGATGTGAGAGACTGGGAAAGTCCTTTGTGCCGGTTGCTCTAAAGTTATACAATGAGACACACAACGGTCGCTTGACAAGGACAACTGTAACCGAACTTAACCGGTACGATAGGTGTGCTGACTCTAACCTCTAAGGATTTTTTTGCTGTTCTGCCTCTGGGTGACTGATTTTCCTCCTTGGGATAACAAAGGTAAATATCCATCTATCTAACTAGATTCCACACCATTGGCTTCCAAAGTTTGCAGAACCTTGGTAGGCAACCCGGCCTGGCGGAGAACGGCGCTCTGAGGAACGCACTTTTCTAGTCTGCTATTATATCTTCTCAAACACACCGTAAGATATTATCAGCCAGGTGGTGAAACATTAAAAAAACAGAAATCTGCCTGCGCCAAGAATCACCACCAAGGTGACATTCCCTGACTTCTAAGCTCTTAGTCATTTACACTCAATGTCCTCAGACAGCCACATTACAGTACCAATCGTAACCAGATAGTTTTACTTAGTAGGCCTAACTTGTAATGTAGCTCGGAGTCTGTACTTATTTTGGGACCGTACCTATGTTCCCCAGGTTCTATGTTCCCCACTTACCACCTAAACCTAACTTTAACCATAACCTCAGTAAAACTAACACTGGTAAATGCTAACCTGGTGAAATGCTAACCTGTCGACGCTGGTGAATGCTAACCTGGTGAAATACTAACCTGCCGACACTGGTGAATGTTAACCTGTGGGGAACATAGAATCTGGGGAACATACCGGTAGGGATTTTGAAAGCTTTGCGTACAACAATGGACAAAAACTTGTCTTGAATACGCACTAAACAGTCTGGTTAATCCAATGTCACGATAATGACAGATTTATATAAGTATCCAATCAATGTACATTAACATTGGTGGGATACAAATATTTTTTTTGTATTTTAAATGTATTGGAGTAAAAGTGAAAGTCATGATAAAAAAAACAGCTTAACCACTTTCCGCCAAAAAGGCAATCTCCCCCAAAAGATGGTCCAGGTGTTCTTTTTTCAAAAGATGTAATATATTACATTTTGCGTCCATCTGTCCTACCCGACCAGGGCTTCAGACAGGAGCGATTGGATAAATTGTTAATCTGCGTATTTATCTCACTCGAAAAGTCACCCAGCTCCGAGCCTCCGCCATTATTGCCGTAAAGCTGTGAATTTTGGAATCTCGTATCTCGCGGTACTTCCGGGAGCCCGTTCACTTGCATTGCAATGGAAGTACAGTAGCGTGAGACACGAGATTTCAACAGGAGTTCAAAGTTCACGGCTTTGCTGTAATAATGGCGGAGCTGGGTGGAAATAAACAGTGCATACCGTAGCATTATCAGCCGCAGGCTGATAATGTCTGTCTGAAGCCCTGGTCGGGTAGGACAGATGGACGCACCTGGACCATCTTTTGGGGGACCAAATAAGTACTTTTAGAGGTAAGATTGCCTTTTTGGCCAAAATTCTCCTTTAAGCCCTATTTTTACTCTGGCGACATGCCTAAAATATGGATGCCAGGTTGAAAGCACTTCACCCATTTTCAACCGGGAGGATGTCTTTCCCAGGTGTTTCGCCCAGGGTTTTGAGGTTTAGGCATTGTTTCTGTGAGGTTAGGGCTATGGCTAGGCAGAGTGTTTGTGAGCTTAGGGTCATAGTTTTAGTGAAGTTGAATGTTAGGGTTTAAGAGCAATCAAGGCAAAACAAACGCCATTACAGTATACAATGTTAATTATAAGATTAAATGCTTTTTTATTATTATTATTAATGAGTATTTTAGTGGGTATAGTAAGTCATCTCCTGGACCTTGTTATACAACAATCATATCATGTACAGTAATGTGTGATTCAAAGCACTAATTGTGCATTTATATCAGATCAATATCATCCTCCTTTCAGATTTAATCTGTTAAATCTGATCACAGCCCGTGGCAGTCTGCTTGGTCAGTAAAGGATGTCACTGTACAGTGCATTAGAAAACATGTTTAAGTTTTCTGTTGGTTCTTCAAACAGCATGTGATCAGACCCCTCTCAGTGGGGTTCAGACCCCACAGACCCCTCTCTGTAAGGCTCTGTCCAGATCAAATATTCTCTTATGTCAAGTGACATATTTGATGTTGTGAAATTATAGGCCCATACTGTTGTTTTTGCATGTTTCAACCCATTGAATTGCAAAATCATAGGTTGTTGTTGTTAGCTTGTATGTTTTTTTTTTATTACCAGATTTCCCTAATTCACAGCTTTTGTGTTACCCATCTCAAACACATTTCAAGTGTCTGCAAGTAGACCTTACTGAAATAATGAATGGTAACCAATGGCTTCCCGGAAGGAAAAAAAAGGCTACAGCATAATTTGGAAAATTACAGTAAAGAATGTGATTTGTGTGGGTTGCGATAAATCATGCCAAAACGAAGATAATGTCCTTTAAGCATCATATATTCTTTGAAAGCCGTTAAAGGAGCCAAGTCTGAGATGGACCATACATTTAAAAGACAAGGAGCCAGCCAGGCACTGGGACCTCTCTCTCAAATGGGAGCAGGCAGGCTGAAATCACATACAACATCCATTTAAAAGGGCACATTTATTTGATTAGCAGCCATGACGCGAAGCTCCAGAGAGGCCGCAGTATCCTTGATCAAAAGGGGGGCGGACTGCTCTGAAATCACAACATGAAGATCCACCACCACCACCCAGTGCCACTGGGGCAAGCCAGGAAATCTAAAGCAGGGTCACTAATTAAGCAGATGAAACCTGCTCACATCAGAAGGAATCACAATTCTGTGGGCTTGGCTTTTTGCTAGGATCTCCAGGTTGAACTACTTTCAACCTGGGGTTCCTATTTTGGGCATGTCCTTATAGGCATTGTGTACAACCCGATGTGTTGTGAACTTGTAGATCGGCTATTTTCTCCATTCGTAGTGCAACAAAGTGTATAGGTCTTAATCGGTTAACGTGACTAAAAGCAATGTGACAAGTGGCAAACAACCTTGGATGTCAGCAACTAACTATATACTGTATAACAACTATCTTTGATCATTTTAGTGTCAGAACTAGCTTGCGTTGACATGCAGTGAATTAGGCACACATTTTGACATTTCAGCACAGATCAGTCATTGGATGCCAATGACATGGGTGGTAATTTGTTAAGGTCTGGTTTACAGATGTATATTTTACCCTTCACGTGGCGCCCCCCCCCCCCCCCCCCATCTGCAGGCGTGAGCTACAGGCCCCACCCCTCCAACCCCATGTGCCAACGTGTCAATCAGCTGTAATTGCCATCCTGGAGGAACAATATGAGGCCGCGGAGCTCGAACCACACAGATTCATTGCAACACCTAATCTGCTAATGAGCTCAGCATGGCTATTTTCAGCGTCGCCGCAGACTTCACGGCCATCGCTGAGGAGACTGGCCCGGCTTCCAGTGACAGCAGAGGACAGTTGGTCTGCTGGAGGAAGTACAAAGCAGACCTCGGCCGGCTCGCTGCAGGACTGTGCGCCGTCTCTCCAGACAGTTCCTGTTTGGAGGGATAAGTCTCCCTGATCCCAGCAGTCTCTGCTTAATATTCCACTTCACAAAGTCAGTGGTTCCATTTGATCTTTTCTCTGCGTAATCGAGACTGAATCTAGGAATGCCCTATTTAGTTTGACCACGTGAAAATAGTCCATCTCTAAGCGTGTGACACAATGTGCGTTAAGTACAATGTGAGCTTGTAGATCTGCTATTCTCAAAACATCTATTGCACATTTCCGCCTATGATGACATGCTCAAAATAGGGACGACAGGTTTAAAGTGGTTAATATATCATCACTGCAAAATCATTGGTGATGTAAAAAATAAAATGCAATCGTCCTGATTATATGATGATTTATGATGGGCCTTCTATGACATAATAGGGTAAAGTACCCATGATTTAAGCTACCAATAGCACTCAGGAGCTCCAAGTTTTGCTGTTCAAGAACAAGAACAATGGGGGGAAAAAAGCAACACAAACAATCCTTAATGGAACTGATACAAGAGGCTTTTTAATTATCTAACTCAATCAGCAAAAGACCAGTGGATCAATGAATCCCCATTACACTCCCCAGCCGTGTGCCCGGGCAGCAGCAGTTTACATCAGTTCAAACAGCAAGGCATGCTACAGCTAAGTGACAGATTACGGCTTGTGGCTAATCTAATGCGGCCACAGCGTTTGTACAGAGCACATCTTTAATTCAGACTGCAAGCTTCTCTCATTGTGACCATGTCACTTAGCTGACGCAACCCCTCTGAAATATTTATTGTCCCCTGCAGTAGACGTGACTTTAAATTTGGAGGGCATTTGAGAAAAAACAGCATTCTTTTTTTTTTCTTTTTTTGCTGGGTAAGCTGCACCATGTGAATAGTGGGAGAAAACATATTTCATTTGTGAGCTCCTTTGACCTCCAGGTCTAATCTCGCAAAACATCCATAATGACTATAATCAAAAGTCATCCATAAATGCATGGGTTAAATGGCAAGCAGCCGCCACTCTGCTGCAGCACCTAAACCATAGTCCAAATTGGATTTGCGTTGGGAAATGTTGGAGAAACTAATACAGCAAATATTTATTATTATTATTACTTACAATCTGTCCCTGCATCATATTTTACACTTATAGATCCATTTAATTGAAATGTCTTTTTTGGTTTCCGATGCCATTTACACTCATCATCACTGATGATGTTGAAATGCCGTTAATGGCTTTTAACTGCCTCCTGGCATCCATTATTACCCATTTTGAAAATAGCACTTCTGTTTCAACCTGATCCAGGTGGCATCAGCATCATTATACGGGGTGCGTATTAATATACTCTTATATTCTCATTAAGTCTACAGAACTGTGTTATCTGCACACACACACACACACACACACAAAAAATACATTGCAGTTAATGGCTCACTTCTCACCTCAGTTCATAGACTATATGAGAATGTATGCATCCTAAAATAATGTACCTTTTAAAGAAGTGATTTTGGACAGAGTCCATAAAAATTACATCCGTCGGAGGCATCCAAGGTCACTTTAGATTCAGCCAGTGTTCAAAAGGCTAGTATGTGTTTGCACCCTCGCTCTGTTGTTTAATTGCTTGCAATGCACCCGCTGGATCATATTAGGCTAGAATTTCAGCATGTCGATCTTGAATGGAGAATATTTTCAGCGGAGGATTGCAGAGTCCAAACATGTCGATCATGTTTGGATTGCACCGAGTTCAATATTTCCCCAGGAAAAAAATAAATAAAAAAATCCTCCCGATTTAGACACGCGCACGACTTTCAAAGTGACACTAAGACTGAGCACACAGAAGCATTATGTAGAACCAACACTTTTTCCTCAGCAGCATTTCCCCTTGGATTGGAAAAGAAACAGAGGTGCAGCACTAAGATGACTGAGAAAGTAATTTAAACGGAAGATTAAATCATGCTTAGATGTTGCTAGTGTTTTATTAAGATGACAAAGCAGCATGCGTTATTGAAAAGGCAGCTTCTGCTCGAGTCTTGATGAGGCCCTGGCGTGGAAGTTATTTCTCATTTGCAGGCATCCACATAATTATTTTGGGTAGCGCCAATTGAATATCTGATTTGGTTTATGAATTCAGGGGATTAATTTCACTGCAACAATGCATCAATTGTTTCCAGTAAGGGCTGCGGAGGCGGTGTTGTTGTGCAGTAAACTGATCATACATAGACTGTACTAATGCCTCTGTGCAGGAATCCATTGATCTGCTGTCCCCCTGTATGGTACTCTCCTAATGATATCTGAGACCACGGCGTTAGAGAAGCGGAGAGGAGCATTTCCCCAGTCCTCTGGAGCAATTTATTGTGGGAAGGTAATAATAAGTCCGCATCAGAAAAAGTGGACTCCATGAGCCGCTGTCTGAATGTGGGCTCTGAGCCCGAAACCACAGTGGCTCATGGTAGCACTGGGAGTCATTTTCAATCTATCTCTGCAGAGGGAGCCGCCGTTGACTGCAACGCTGGCGGGTTGGGAGGAAGAGTTCACTGCATGAATTCATGTGCATGAGTTCTATACGCGTTCCTGATTGTAAGGATGGAGAGGAACCTTCAGGGCTGGCAGATCCAACCATACTGTTCCAAATGTTTTTTGTATTTATAAACCCTATACTACACACTGATTGGGGTCCCCCAGGGGTCTACTCTAAACTAGGCCACCTCCTTTTTCCCTTGACATCAAATATCTTTGGTGAAATCTACAGGCTCTCAGCATGTAGATTTGCTAATGTTCGCCTATTATGACATACCCAGAATAGGGATATTGGAGTTCATTAAATTAAGTAGAAAATTCAAAGATGGGAATTCATGTAACACCAGTGTGAAGCATCGCTGACCGATGCTAGAAATAAGCGAGCAACATCTGACACCGAGGAGGTTTTATTTGACACTTGTACAACCGATAAGCCTCCTTGTCGCACTAATGTAACCAGTGATTCGTCATGTCACTGGAAAATTGAAAGTAAGAAACCAAAACCACTAACAGCCAAATGTATGGTCAGAGGCTGGTTTGTGTCCCCGGGGTAAAGTGTGTCAGTGGCGGGGCGTCAGACACTGTATGGTAAACATAACACCGAAACAAACCGCAGTCAGGTTACCAGCCATCGATCTCCAGTCATTAGCCATGAGCTCATGGCGCCACACGATGACTAGGAAGGACTCGCAAGGTAACCCAAGCACCCAACTCCACTATTGATTCACATACACCTCTTTTTTTTTTGTGTCACATGCTGTTAGGAGAGGGTGTCGCGAACACATTATGCACTTTCCTTGAATCTAGACTTCACCTCTGTTAAAATAATGTAAAAAGTAATTGTTGGGAGAAACTTTGACACTCTATAACAACAGCAGATATCTTGCAGCAAAGAGGGCAGGACTTACAGGGGGCCTGGGAATCGGAAGGCATTTCAGAAGGTTCCCAGTTCGACCCCAACTACAGCAAGACATACCAGGAAAGAAAAATGGGAAAATGTTCTTAGCATTTGTGGTTTCAATAAACAGTTATGTTTCAGCAGAGCAAAATAATTAGAGAATCCCCTTAGATTCTGAGCTGTTACTTCCAAGTTCTCGTTTTACGAAAATTGAAAGGGAGTACATTTGGACTGCTGCACAGTAAACTGCACTCCTCTGTGTTAATTTATCCATTTGTATCTCTGAGTGTCTACAAATGTAACCAAATGGACCGGCAAGGGTCCATTTGGTTACATTTTGCACACGCTCAGAGTTAAATTACAGTGTGGTCTACTAATCGCTCCGCTTTTCATCCGTAGCGCCGTGGAGAGAGTGGCTTTTTGGAGAAGAGCACCCAGGAGTCGGGGAGTGAGAAGGAGGGGAGAGTTCTGGGCATTGTCTCTCCAGAGGACACTAATGGCTTTTGGTGTCGTGTGTTTGTCACTCAGCACTTGACACATGGAGCCATTCACCCTTCACCCCGCCCCGCTTTTATGTCCATTATGACAAGGTACACGCTAAAATCCTCAGTGCGCGTTCAACACAGAGAGACCGTCTAAAATGAGATGGCATCTGAGAGGCTTTTAAAGGCTTACATTTATGTCTTTCCCTTGTTTTAATGAAAGAAAAAAAATATGTGGTTTGCATCCTTGTAATTCGTTTGGTTTAACTTTTTTTTTTAAATACAAATAAAATATACCCACTACATTTTGCATATCGTCACTGTCGGTCAGAAATCTAGTATATGTGTATGTTTTTTCGCGAAGTAAAGCCTGCTTCATCAGACAAGGCCGTCGCACAAAAGAAGTGAAAACAGCAGATCTACAAGCACACAACGCCTCGCAGTGCGAGGCGTTGTGTGCTTGTAGATCGGCTGTTTTCACTAGTTTAGTTCATTTTTTTAAATGATAAAAACGAACGGTTTTGGACATACAAGGTTTCCACGCGACAACGACGATATGTTAGTGTGCATACGTGCAGTACGCACACTGTCCCTGCCTGTCAGTCCGTCTCTGTCAGTGACCATCTGTAACCAAGACCATGAGGAACTGTGCCTTGTGGAGGGATCTCTCTCACACAGTGAGACGGTGTACACACTGCTCCCACCGTCTAATGAACCCATGAATGGCAATGAGGGTGGGGGGAGGGGGCGGCTGCTACAGTATATTTGGGACAGTAAAAGATTACCGTATCTAAAGCAAATACATTCTGCCTGAAACACAACTTCTCCTTGTCCTCACCTGGCCCAATTTATTTCATTGCTCCATCCCGGGGAAAAAGTAGGACGCTCTCCATACCTCCTAATCCATTAGGCAATTAATTTGGGAACTTAAAACATGGCTGCAGATATTCTGCGCGGAGCAGTCGTTGTAGTTACAGTCGACAGAGCACTCGGGGGCAGTTCCTGAAACTGGAGTAGATGATTAAGTGCACTTCTGCTCCTGAGAAGAGATTATGTCTTGTACCGGTGCCCAAGTCAGAGGATGGAGCATGGCTGTGTAACTAGGCTATGGTAGAGGTACATTGAGATAATGATGTACCTGTCCTCAACAATAACGCTAATCATATCTCACCTCTAGGGCATTGCTTTAAGGTCAGAACAAATTCACTACCATACATTAAGTCCGTGTATTGTTTTAATGAAGGTGCATGAATGCCTGCCGCTCTCGATTGCACTTGCACCTCAAATGTCCTCGGTGTGTGTGTGTGTGTGTGTGTGTGTGTGTGTGTGTGTGTGTGTGTGTGTGTGTGTGTGTGTGTGTGTGTGTTTGAGTGAATGTGCAAATGCTTCCAACTCTTAACTCTCTTCTCACACTTCTCACTTAACAGGAAAAATACACTCGGGTGAAATACTGTACACCTCTGAACACCAAACATTATGAGTTAAGGAGACTGTGACATACAGGACCGCGGGCCGTTTTTAATGAACGTGAAACCTGGCCCAGGTCTGGATTGCGCCGCGGTCCGTCGCGCCACGCAAACACTTTTGCGGGCTGGGCGGACGGCTCGCTTTCGTGCGCCGGTGCACCGTGCTGCGCGCCCAAAATAGCCGATCTACAAATTCACAGCGCTTTGCATTACCCACCATCAACAAAGCATATAAATCAGGCTTCACAAAAATGTATGGGGGCACTCAAATGAACATCTGTGTCGACGCCAGGCTCTGATGGGGATTTTTCACAAAGGGGGCCATAGAGATATATTTATGTTTCTCTTCCCATTACCAGAGCTTTAAATAATAAAGTAAAATAAATAGCATCCATTAAACTGATCACATTGTGCTAACTCAAATTGTGTTTATTATGCTAATGGTACATGAAATTAAGAAAAAGACCTTGATGCCAGTGGATTTAATTAATGGGCTTTGGGAAAGGCACCGAGACATAATTCATTTCTGAGTAAGTAAGTCTCATTTGCAGTTCCATGGGTCCTCACGCTGCTGATTGCCTGAGTTATTCCTGCAGATGTGCTGCTCACAGCATGTCCCTCCATTAGAAATGAACACCTCATTATATAAACTAGCTAATTAAACATAATACGGCTCTGCATTGACTCATTAATACAAGGGCTTATTTCTTTCTTAAAGAGAGAATGGGAGAGAGAGGGAGAACAAGGTAGAGTAGAGATCAGAAGGGAAAAGGGAGGGGGAGAGAGAGAGAGAGAGAGAGAGAGAGAGAGAGAGAGAGAGAGAGAGAGAGAGAGAGAGAGAGAGAGTATTCTGGACACTGCAGACAAGGCCAGCCCAATCCCATGATACACAACACTGCAAACAACAATGTCCTCAACCATTGTTTCCAAATTCTAACTCCGTGTAACAAACACAATAAAACAACACTAAAAGCATTGGTCATATAGCAGGCACGGAACAACTGGAAAGTACCCTTTTCTCCTGTGAAGCAGCACAAATAACGAGAGCAGCAATCACACAATATAAACACAAAGAATGCAGATCTATAAGCTTGCAACACATTTTGAGCTTGTATTCCTTGAATTGTTTTGAAGATTTCCGCCTACAATGACGTGCCCAAAATAGGATCGACAGATTGAAAGTGAAATACAACGAACTAGGGATGGGATGATACGCGATATTATCGTGATAAAAAACACTCACGATAATCGTATCGTGGAGATTTAACATATGGGTGATATCGTCCTCCGTCAAGCACTGGGATCAATTCACCTTTTATTTACCGAACTGCATATCCGGTACCACTTAAACCCTCTATAATTGGTAAAAGGTACTTATAATATACATACTTGATAGGCCTGTCACGATTTACGAAAAAATCGATTTAAATCGATTTTATTGGGGGACGGTGAAAATCTCCATTCTGTCTTCAACGTCTCTGCTGTTCAACGTCTAACCTAACGTCAGGCAGACACAGGCAGCGGCAGCTACAGTAGGAAGGCTCACCCACTCACAGCTGCCAGCGTGCCTCCATTGGGCTGCAGAGAAGAGCTCCGCGATTTCGATTGACAAAGAGAGCAGTTAGTTGAGTGCTGTGTCATTACTTTGCTGCTACAGAGCATAGCACTAATCAGGGCTAACAACAACAATGCTACGTACAGATGCATGTCTCTGCCACTGGTTACAATGTGGAAACAACGTGTCTAGTGAAAACAAGAATTGACACAGTCAATATATAAGCCGGTGGAATGGTAAACAAGAATTGACACATTCAATATATAAGCTGGTGGAATGGTGTGTTAGAAAGTCAGGGACTTTGAACAGTCTATCCACAATGAGACACTAGGTCTTGACTTTGATGAATTATTGATTTTGAAAAGAGGGTAAGAGTTGTTATTATGCCTTAGTTTGTGCCTGGCTTACAGTACAGTTGGCTTGATATGTACCACAAAAAAATGCATTCTTTGATACAGTATTGAAAAAAGTGTAAGAGTGTTGTTTAAAAAAAAAGAACAGGATTTGACATTTAATAATTGATAAGTTTACACTATCTGTCATTTGCAATTTGCTACTGTATAGAGGATAAGAGAACATCTAAAACATACAGGATTCCTTGTAAGAGAAGACAAGTGAACTGAAATGTTATTGTTGTTTTTTGTCATTTGATAGTTCTACTGTATTGAAAAGAGCATAAGAGAAAACAGTATTGTTAAAAGCAAAAGAAATACTGGAATTGTAAGAATTGTGGATTTTTTTGGGTAATTTCTCTGGAAAATAAATTTGTTGAAAAAATCGTGAAAAAATCGTGACATCGTGAATCGTCAACCTTGAATCGTGATTCGAATCGAATCGTGGGTTTAGTAAATCGTGACAGGCCTAAGAACAGTCTTTTTTTCACTCTCTATCAAATGTCTTTGCCAAAAAATAGCCGATCTACAAGCTCACAACGCGTCGCATTGCGACGCGTTGTGAGCGTGTAGATCTGCTATTTTTTGGGCAAATGTTCCACCCCGCGATAATGGATTTTGATCATCACAATAATATCGTAAATCGCGATTTATTTTGTCACAATAATCGTGATAGGATATTTTCATATCGTCCCATCCCTACAACGAACACACGAATCTCGTAAGGGTCCATTTTTTTTTACACTCACAGGGTTAAGTTGACACCCAGAATTCGACAGTGTAGAAGACCTAAACAATAGAAATCCAATCTCAATTACAAGTTATGTGAAATAAGTAGAGCAAGAGGACAAAGGGAAGGGAGGGGGCGGCGGGGTAGGAGAAAGAGGGATCAACGAGTAGAAATCGAGGCCACCCCCAAGACCTAAACCAAACAAACACCCACCGTGCATGCCTCAATAATTCAACACTAATTAAAAAGACACTAGGATATACAACAGCTTTTGAGTGTGGCACAGTAATCAATCCTTGACATGAACGCAGGCCTCTCCCTTTTACTACGAATGAGGTGTGTGCGCACGCACATGCGTGCATGTCCATGTGTGCCACAGTATGTGTTATGGTCTTGTGTCAATACTGCATGTGTTAGGGTTTTCCCCTACCATTCTCAAGCCGGGACAGTTTATTTGAACTCCTGTTGATCTTTCGATGCTGTGATTTCTCCCGTTTGCCTCCCTATTTAAGTCATTGTCATACATTTTTAATCCGTCTTCCACGCCATACATTTGCGCTGGTAAATTACACGTCACTTGTTGTCTTTCATCACATAGTTTGTTACTGTATTTCTGTGTTCTTTTGCATGTTCAACTAAAGGAGCAATATACAATTCTATGACAAGCTCTAAGGTGATCCAGAACAGCCACCGCTGCGCTGTGTATGTTTTTCAAGAGAAATGTGGATGTGTGGATTAAACAGTGATGTCATGTGAACATGACAATCCTTAAGTAATTGGTCTTCTACACTGTAATTGTCTCCACCAGCCGAAGGCTGAGGGAGAGTATGTTTTCCCCTCCGTCCGTCCGTCCGTCCGTCCGTCCGTGCGTCCGTGCGTCCTCGCAGTTTGTGAGCAGCTAATCTCAGTCACCGTTGGCCCGATCGCTGCCAAACTGAGCACACACACTCCCTGGATGCCAATCTAGAACCTCTGCCCCACATTTTTCAAATCAGCCTCATGGTGGCGCTATAACAGGCCGATTTGTGTGGCCTGGTTGTTACCAGCTAATCTCCGGCGCCGTTGGCCCGATCGCTGCCAAACTGAGCACACACACTCCCTGGATGCTAATTCAGAACCTCTGCCCCACATTTTTTAAATCAGCCTCATGGTGGCGCTATAACAGGCCGATTTGTGTGGCCTGGTGGAGACCTGTGCTCGGAAGAGCACTGCTTCTAGTTGAACTCTGGGAGCGTAGAGGAGCATGGATACTTTGCACACTGGCAGATTTACAATGGATAAATGAACAGTCTGAACAAGCACCTAACGCAACCATTCTAACAGCGTATAACACTATCTATGCATTGAGAGATCAGCTTTAATTTCATGGTATATTCTTTGATAAAATGAAATAAAAACAATATGAGTTATTTTTTTACACTGTGATAGTAAGTGATTTGGTCACAACAGCTGCCTGCCCCACATTGTCAAGAAGAAAACTAAACCGAGAACTCAGTTGTTCCTTTGCCTACTATAATTTGCAGAGCCTGGGAGATTAGTTGTCATGATGGTGGAAGCAAACAAATACAGAATAGAAAATAGTATAATGAAAGAGAGGGAGGTGAACTTTAATAAATCCTGATGCTGAAAGTTACACGATATAATACTTCTACACTACTAAATTAATTGGTTAGGCCGAGTTCTGTTCCTGAGCTTGTGCATTACAAATTGCACCCACTGGCATTAAAAGTAGTTTCGCTGCAAGACACCATCAACTAGTCTGATGCTACCAGCCTTGTGGGTTAAGGCAGGGGTTCCCAAACTGTTCAGCTCAAGACCCAAAAGATACACTTGGGTCTCCCCGGGATCCAAACATAAAAAACTACATTATGAATTAACCACTTAACTCATTCATCCAACTAAACCCGCCCAGTGCCAGCCATTTTCCAGTCCGATCTCGAACACCGACACGCACGCTACGCTACGCTTCGGCGTCGCCAAAAAAAAGTTAAATGTTAAATGCTCGAACGGTATGGAAGATATGTACTAATGAAGTTAGCATGTTTAGATGGCAGACGGAGTGAAAAACAGGAAACATATGAGATATGGGCGTTTTCCTGTAAAGTTTAACATGGGAGCGGATGGAGATCCGGTTTTTCGATCACGACTACATATCGTTTACGGTTGGATTAAGTGTTCTCAAAAAGTCCCCTCTTCAGTATACTGCTTTTAAAGTTTTCACATGATGGACTTGACTTTGGTTTCCTGTGCTGGTGTGACAGGGGAAGTACAGCTTGTTGCCAACAGGAGTGACTACGTAGGTCACAGTTTACTATCAGAACCGTCACAGCTGGTCCGTATACAGCCGTCCATCCGGATGGGTAACACCTGACACCGTGGTTCCCCTGACGTATCACTGTGACATCACAGTTGACATCACAGTGATGTCAGATACTCAGAGCAGGGATCTCCATATATGGGCATAAACAGGTGACATCACAGTGATGTCAGATACTCAGAGCAGGGATCTCCATATATGGGCATAAAAGGGATTCTGTTAGGGATCTCCATATATGGGCATACTGTAAAAGGCATTGTATCCCGGATGACGCCCTGTTAGGAGAACCACACTAACAGAATAGTGGTACAGTATAGTATATGGCAGATGGCCAAGACAGATGGCACAACCTCGCTTTTCGCCCTTAGGCGTCTTACTGGTGATATTGGTTACAAGGTACAGTTGCTTAACGCTAACTACTAGTGTTCTCCCAGTAAACGACAAACAGCTATCCCTGTTGTGTACTTTATCACTTCAAGCTCACCAAAAAAGCATCTGCTCACGCACTTTATTGCGTGCTCATGTTTGTGCGTGATAGCGGAAAGTCTGGTCAACTGCCTTTAACTGAAAATGCGTGCAGACGAATGTCAGAAAGAAATCTTTGCGTGCGCGAGTGGAGCGTCCAGGCACGGCCAGTGAGAACGGCTGCATTCATTAACATGGAGTGGAAGAAAATCGTCCATCCACTCTTTCAGGTGTTCAGTATGTGTGCAGAACTAAGCTTATTGTAGATGTGAGTAAGTACTCAGCATAGTAACACAAAATGGTTTTGTACCGATACATGTAATAGTTTTATTCTAGTGATGTCTTGAGCACAAGACAGATATAGCAAAAATCGTGGGAATTTATTTAGTTCGGCGCATTGCATGAAAACCTAAAGGATATTCTGGTATCATTTCACACTTGGCTCATGGTCACACATGTATTGACAAACTCGTAATTGAAACTAACCTGTTTGTTTTGGCACCCTCGCCTTCCAGGCCCAATGGAGTCTTCCAATTCTCTGTCAAAACAAAGTACACAGACACTTATTCTCATTTACGAGGCGTAATCTATCACTGTCAAAACCGGGAATATAAGAAACATACAAAATATTTGTTTTACAGATTACATTAAAAAGGAAAGACTCATTCTGCTCATTTTTGATTATCACAGAAACAAATATTTCCAGTGAATGAAACCCAGACAAAAATTCCAATTTCTGTCTATGCTATAAGTTAACAGCCGATACTAGACGGCGTGTCACACTATTTCCTTAGAAAAAGATATTCCACTCTTGCATTCACAGCCGCCACAGAATAAGCAACAGTAAGCCTTATTTACTCTATTATGTAAACCATCAAACATGGCTTGCTTCCAGCCTAGCATAAACATACAAACAAAGGTCTGCTACTATATTTCTTTCTTTCCAGCCAGACTTCCTTTGCCCAAAAGGAAGTCTGGCTGGAACCTAAAACCGGGGAATGTCTTTGATGTTTTTTCTCTTTATTATTTGCTGTTACATTGCTGACTGTTACATTAAACTACATCATGAAAATACATGGCTTTTAATCTTCAAAATCATAAGCTGCATATATTCCATACTCAGGTGGCAGCCTGTGACATCAGTCATCTATGACAATATAACTCCAAATTTGGGCATGTTTTCAGCCCAATTCGAGACGTATTGACTTCCATTACAAAATGTATGTTAAATATTTTTAAACTGATAGGCTATGTACAGTATATGAAATATAAAGTGGAGGTGGTTCTGTGGCCTACTGACATTATGCATACATGGTTTGTAACACATGTCCCAGCATAGAACCCTAACACTACTGACCATGCTACACTAGCATATAGAGCCCTAACACTACTGACCATGCTACACTAGCACATAGAGCCCTAAGCACTACTGACCATGCTACACTAGCATATAGAGCCCTAAACACTACTGACCATTCTACACTAGCATATAGAGCCCTAAACACTACTGACCATGCTACACTAGCATATAGAGCCCTAAACACTACTGACCATGCTACACTAGCATATAGAGCCCTAACACTACTACTGACCATGCTACACTAGCACATAGAGCCCTAAGCACTACTGACCATGCTACACTAGCATATAGAGCCCTAAACACTACTGACCATTCTACACTAGCATATAGAGCCCTAAACACTACTGACCATGCTACACTAGCATATAGAGCCCTAAACACTACTGACCATTCTACACTAGCATATAGAGCCCTAAACACTACTGACCATGCTACACTAGCATATAGAGCCCTAAACACTACTGACCATGCTACACTAGTAGTCCTTAGGCTCAGACTGAACATTTGACATATCGGTACCACCTGGGTGGGCAAATTCTAGTTGTGATTTTTTTATTCCTATACATCTCTAGATTCAGTTTTGATATGATAGACCTTGCAGACAGGTAGCTTAAGTGGTGTTATCAGCTGCTAAAGTTACCATCCCCCTTTGAAAAATTGCATTTTAGACACAGGTACATATATTTCTATTAGCTTATGTTCAGGACATATTGTAATGTTTTATATTATATGGTTGGTATCATTTTTAAGGGGACACCTTGAGCTTTCATTCAAGCCCTTTTGTGAATATGTATGATAAGTACAGTTGTCACTGGAGCTCTTCAAACCTTTAATAAATACATAAAAATAACTATTTCCGCCTAAACCATATCTTTTCTTTTAGTTCTGTGGCATCAAGAAACATCAGAGACACAAAACACAACAACTAGAATACAGACATGACCCTAAGGATTCAGGAAATGTATAATTTACCAACAGTATTTCATTCTGAGGTGGTAATCTTCAGCCTTATCTTAAACGGGCACTTTTTATGAGAAATACAGCTCAATAGGCCTATATGAAAGAATAGCATTAAACCTCCCTAAACATTGATACAAAAGTGTTTCAATTGGTTCTTTTACCTTTAGCCATGCTTGAGAACCCAAAAATCAGGAAAATATATTTACCATAAAGGCATCATTTTCAAGATGGCACCCAGGATGGCTGCCGGGAGCTTAAAATGGCTATATCTTAATTATTATGCAACCTAGAAAGGTGGTTTTGGTGTTTAACCCAAGGTTTTGGGGTTCAAGGAATGTGACTGAATCAGTGAAATTAACACCAGTTAATCATTAATGCCAAATGCAAGATGGCGTCCTTCCCAAGATGATGTCCCATTATGGGATGGTGTTTTTTTCTGGTGTTTCAGTCCGAGTGTGGGGAAAGGGTGCGTTCGGAAATGCGCACCGGACTGCGCGGGCGTTTATCGTGGGCTTGCCCAGGCCGTAACGATTGCATTCACCACGGCTTCGTAACTCGGCCCTGGCCTTCGCGCCGCTTGCAATGTCGTGGACAATAAAACGAGCGCACCCTTTCATACACTCTGACTGAATCACCAGTAGAAAACACTCTCTCGTCCCATTATACTACTATACTACAAACAATAACACTAACTCTCACATTTAATGTCAAAACTAGGAAACACTTTTGGAAGCATGTATAATATGTACCGGTATTAGTATTTTAATCACTTAAATAACCACAAAGTAGCCAAGTTATCCTGTAAGCCAATTCTACTAGCCCTATAGGCACTTGTTGTCTTATGTATGCACTGTTGTTGCCATATTCTGACTCCTCTGGAAGAAACTTATACGGATTGTCACATTCCTGAAGAAGTTGAGATGGTCCACAGACAGTAATACATTTACATACAGAGAGCAGCAGATATGAATGACCTTCATGAGACCGTCTAGGCTAGATGCCCCATGCAGCTCATGGCTACCATACCCTCTTCTTTTCCCATCCAGACCATAATGGTAAATGGACTGCATCTATATAGCGCTTTACAATGTACGTAACATTCAAACATTTACTCTCACACTGATGGAGGAGGAAACCATGCAAGGCACGAACCTGCTCATCAGGTGCAATTAGGGGTTCAGTGTCTTGCTCAAGGACACTTCGATACCAACTCCGGGGGAACCCAGGTTCGAACTAGGAGCGTTCCATTTCACAAGCTGCCCTCTACCTCCTGAGCCACTTCTGCCCAATGATGTGTTAGTATGCTCTAAGACAGTGGTCAAACATTTTAATTGCAATAACCTCCATAACTCTGAGAGGGTACAATGTAACCACATTATGTTTCCATTAGGTTCTATGTGCACTCTTCCAGAGTTACAGACATAGAAGGGTCCATTTAGACTCCCTCTGTGGACCCCAATTTTGAGAACCAGCGCTCTAAGAAAGTTGGTCATTTTGGGCAGATGTTCTTTTAAATGGTTGCTGTCATACAGTACACTTTAAAACTGCCATCTACTTTGGACAAGACTTCTCAGATTTTGGTGTTGGCAAAAAGACTACTTTCCATAAGCGTGTAAACGGAGACCCTGTTCTCCATCCATAAGGCAATGGATGGCCGTAGCTGAGAGACCACCTGGGACACTCAAGGTCCCATGTCCAATTACTGGCCTATGTGGTGTGAATGAGCAGGGGTGTACCTCGGTTTGGCCTTGTGCCCCTCCAAAAACTGGCATTCCCTGATGCCCCAGCTGACTTTACCACTTTCTCCTCAGTCTCTTTCTTGTCATGTAGACACCAGTGTCTTTTGTCTACATTTTTAAAACCAATCCAGTATCTTTGCTTGGTGCAGGGCTGAGCATGGATCAAATTGTAAATAGCATAATTTCTTTCTTTCATAGCAGATAGTCTACATATAAAATGTTTTATTTACCTTACAACAGGCTCAAAACGGACGCGTTTCGACCATCTAGGTCTTCATCAGCATTTACAAACGCTGATGAAGAATAGATGGTCGAAACGCGTCCGTTTTGAGCCTGTTGTGAGGTAAATAAAACAAAAAAAAAGGAGATTCCTTGAGTGCTGGCAACTTCTTCACCTCGCATGTTCTTTTGAGCTGTGCACCGAAAGGACTGTATCTAAATTGGAGTGCTGTGGGCTTTCTGCTTTGTTGCAGGCATCTCTCTACATATAAAATGTAAAATCATCCTTATTCAATTACTTCTTTCAATGGAAGAAAATCTTGTTTTATTTGTTGGCCTTCCTGCCCTGGAATTTGGCCTTTGTGCCCTCAACAAATGGACAACACCAAAGGCCAAGTGGTCTTGCCCTAAAATTACGGAATTCCAGGCCTTCTATCTAATCATGGGGCGGCAGGCTCAGGAGGTAAAGCGGTAGCTTGGGAAATGGAAGGCTCCTAGTTCAAACCAGGGCTCCCCCAGAGTTGGTGTTGAAGTGTCCTTGAGATATATAAGATATATATTATTTGAGATGTAGCCATTTTAAGCTCCTGGCAGCCATCCAGGGTGCCACCTTGAAAATGATGCCATTTTTGTAATGTTCTCAAGCATGCCTAAAGGTACCAGAATCAATTGTAAAACCTTTTGTATCAATGTTTAGGGAGGTTTAGTGGTATTCTTTCATATATGCATATTGACCTGTCTTTTTCTAATAAAAGGTGCTCGTTTAAGTTAAGGCTGAAAATGACCACCTCAGAATGAAATACTGTGGGTATATTATACATTTCCTGAATCCTTAGGGACATGTCTGTATTATAGTTGTTGTGTTTTGTGTCTCTGATGTTTCTTGATGCTACAGAACTAAAATAAAATATATGGTTTAGGCGGAAATTGTGGAAAATCTTGAGTTATTAAAGTTTTGAAGAGCTCCAGTGACCACTGTACTTATCATACATAGTCACAAAAGGACTTGAATTAAAGCTCAAAGTGTCCCCTTAAAAAGAATACCAAACATATAATATAAAACTTTGCAATATTTCCTGAACATGAGCCAATACCAAGATATACATGAATGAAAATCCGCCTATAGAGGAAAATAACAAAATGGCAAGAAAATATAAAAAGCTACTCCTATGGAAAGTCTATCATATTTTAATTTACTTATATTGACCCTAAAAACAATTTAGTATAGGTAAGGTTTTGCCCCCTCAGCGGTACCGATATTTCGTCCAGCCCAAGGACTATAGCATATAGAGCCCTAACACTACTACTGACCATGCTACACTAGCACATAGAGCCCTAAGCACTACTGACCATGCTACACTAGCATATAGAGCCCTAACACTACTACTGACCATGCTACACTAGCACATAGAGCCCTAAGCACTACTGACCATGCTACACTAGCATATAGAGCCCTAAACACTACTGACCATTCTACACTAGCATATAGAGCCCTAAACACTACTGACCATGCTACACTAGCATATAGAGCCCTAAACACTACTGACCATTCTACACTAGCATATAGAGCCCTAAACACTACTGACCATGCTACACTAGCATATAGAGCCCTAAACACTACTGACCATGCTACACTAGCATATAGAGCCCTAACACTACTACTGACCATGCTACACTAGCACATAGAGCCCTAAGCACTACTGACCATGCTACACTAGCATATAGAGCCCTAAACACTACTGACCATGCTACACTAGCTTATAGAGCCCTAACACTACTGACCATGTCTCAGCATATGAGAGCCCTAAGCACTACTGACCATGCTACACTGAATGTTGCTATGCAGTTTAATTTCTCTTTAACACAGCAAAGTGGGAACTATTTGTTGCTGTCCAGCGATATATTTCCAGACATGTTTGAAGACACACATGCATTCAATAACTTCAAAAGGCAGTTTATAATGTCTGAACAAAAGGCTTTTGCTTGTGCATAGTGGAATATATGATAGATGTTTTATGACCATGCCACATAATTGTGGATGGCATTCTTTTTTTTGCTCACAGTTTTATTGAATCTGATTACTCTCCATGTAAAAGGCAGACTGTTCCCAGGCAGGGCCTCTGGTCATTGCATGCCAGCCTTTTTAGTGTAACACAAGACCTTAGTGAAACTCTTGAAAGCTGACAGTGCTTGACATGAGCTGTGTTAATTACTGTAATGGCACGCATTCTCATTAAGTCATTGTTTATGTATCCCGGGGCCTTATGGAGCAGAGCGCGAGTGGTGCTCTGGTCCGCTCGTTCAACACCGCCTCGCTGGTCTGTGTGGTTACGGCCTCGTTAGTGCAGACAGCTGTTCCTCCCAGCCATGGCCGCGGCCAACATGACGAGCGCGGCGGCGCCGGACATGCCGGTGAATGCCCCCACCACGGGAGCAACTGTCAGAAATGCAAGCATGCCACGAGGCAGGGAAATGTCAATGAGTAATCAGAGAGAAAGTAGTCCTCGGGTTATTCCCCCCCAACCCCTTATGAACCAAGCCACTCCCCTCGCAGTCAGGGGTGTCGCACCAAATGCTGGGCCCTGGGTACAAGGATTCACTCACATTTTGTGCTTTAACTATTGAAAAATAGCAGATATACAAGCTCACAGCGCGGCGCTGCGAGCTTGTGGATCTGCTATTTTTGAAAAATCTATTTCAAATTTCAAAGGTTTTTTGAAAAAAACCTATGTTTCTATGTCAGGGATGCTCAATTGTTTTTCATCTGAAGGTCCCCCAAAATGATAAGTATTTGGCCACAGACCCCCATCTCAAAATATTTAGTTCCAGGGACCCCCCAGAAGCAAAATTTGAGTTACAAATGTTAACTCAAATAAAACATACATTCAAAGATTCTCACGACTTTTCGAAAATAGCAGATCTACAAGCTCGCAGCGCGGCACTCAGTGCCGCGCTGTGAGCTTGTATATCTGCTATTTTTCAATATATAGCTAAAGTATAAAATAATTAAGGCCCCTCCACCTTGGGCCCTAGTAACTCAGTCCCACTCCCCCCCCCCCCCCCCCCCCCCCCGCCTCCCCCCTTGTGACACTCCTGCTCACAGTGAGTCTGTCTCGCAGCCCCGTCGTATGCGTTTTCATAGGCCTGGACTCTGTATGAGCCAACTCTTTAATCTGCAGTATGTGTGTCACTGATAGAGCCCAAGTTTATAAAACGTTACTGGTTGTGGGAGTAAAGATGTGGGCATATGATAAACGCTCTCTCAGGAGTCCTGCAGAACCTGTGGAAAAAGGAGTGTCGTACAGTTTAGACCTCTTTATTCCCCTGTGGTGCTGCGAAATGGCAAGGGCAGCGGATATGCTGCAAAGTGCACAAAGGAGCACTGAATTCCCATGCAGGCCTTCAAATGTCAGTTGCAATATTTTCCAATATTTTATCTACACCGATACAAACTATAGCGTACTACATATTTCATTAGACAAAAATAAGTGACACTAAATATTTTGTACATTTCTGTGAGATTACAAACTCCAAAACTATCCAATTGTAAAGGAAATGAGCACATCCACCGTCCACACCTTTTAACTACTATAAAATGCATGCTCAATGAGACTCTGTAAATTGATTAACACTGTCTCAGAAGCTGGCCCTAGTCAAATTGCATCACTTATCATGTCAGAGGAGGCAAGGCGACGACGGCTACAAGAACTGTGGATGGAACTGTCTAACAAGGCTACGTTCATTTCCCTCTGAACCAGTCGACTACAAAAGCTTTAATTTCACTATCATCCCCGGGATCTAACACCAATCTGTATTCTTTATTCAGCCCCGACTGTGTTGCTGCCAGACGAAGCCTTTGAAAAACAAATTCCCAGGAATTAAAGAAAAGAGATTAAAATATCATTAGAGGCACAGCCCCAACTTAAGTCAATTTGGAGCAAACTTGAATTCAATTCCGGTTGGTTTAAAATGAGCGCACCCCGCCTTCCTCCAGTCACAGTTTTGTGGGAACGAGGGGGTCCTAACTTCAAAATCATTAAATTGAGGTGAGTTTGTTTGGCCTTGGCACGGCAGCCCGCTTTGATTTCTGGCTCAGAGCGGAGAGACGAGCAGCTGCACGAGGGATCAAATTGAAACAAAGCCCCCGAAAATTGAAGGAAACATGAGCATAATAATATTTAATAATTAAATTCCCGCCGACAATGGCGCGCCAATGAAGTAATCTGCAAAAGTGTGGAACAGCATTTGCATAATTGACACAGTCCCCCTTCCCCCCCCCCCTCCTGTAAATGAATGATGAAGACAATAAAAGATGTTGCTAAAATTGGGAACAATAATAGCAAAATTTCATCAAGGCCCCCATGCTCTGATTAACCCATTTAGGCTTAGAATTATTGACTGCTTTAACCAGTGAAAAATAGCAGATATACAAGCTCACAGCGCGGCACCGAGTGCCGCGCTGCGAGCTTGTAGATCTGCTATTTTTAAAAAAGTCGTGAAAATGAGGGAAAATGTGTGCAAATCTTTGAATATATGTATTTTCAAAGCGAATGTTTGTAACTCAAATTTTGCTTCTGGGTGGTCCCTGGAACTAGATATTTTGAGATCGGGGGTCCGTGGCCAAATACATATCATTTTGGGGGTCCTTCACATGAAAAGGTTTGAGCACCACTGACATAGCAGTCTCTCAAGAACAGACTAACTGAGCTCCAGTTAAGTGAAAAGGACCTTTTCTTTGACGATGGCTGGCCAGATTGTTGACATACAAACATCGGTTTTTCAAAAAATCTTAGAAGGATTCAAAAGACACTTATGTAATCGGGTCAAAAATCGAATTTTCACGATTTTTCAAAAATAGCAGATCTACAAGCTCGCAGCGCGGCACTCGGTGCCGCGCTGTGAGCTTGTATATCTGCTATTTTTCAATAGTTAAAGCATAAAATATTGCGTCATAATGTGTTCAAGCCTAAATGGGTTAATCTGTGCTTGCAAATCAGTGCAGGGGGAAGAGAGAAGGAAAATGAGAGGGAGGGAGAGAGAGAGAGAGGTGGGGTGAGAGCAGGAGAGAAGAGAGGTGGGTGTGGGGGTGATTAACAACACTAGGGATTGCTGCGGCGGACAGCATGCCCTGTTTCGCTCGGTTCTCGGGGCACCGCGCAGGCACCCCTTTCCACGCAGCTGGTGCTGCAGGCACCGTTCTAGCGGGCTCATCCCCTTGAAATGCTGCTGGATGAGTGCAATAAAACCTCCACGTCGTCGCGGTCGGGCGGAATAACCTTGTATGTCCCTAGCCGTTCGTTTTGTATTCATCATTTTATAAGATTATTTAAGATAGTGAAAACAGACGATCTTCAAGCACACAACGCCTCGCGATGCGATCTTCAAGCACACTTGAAGACGATCTTCAAGCACACAACGCCTCGCGATGCGAGGCGTTGTGTGCTTGTAGATCTGCTGTTTTCACTACTTTTGTGTCGACAGTCTTGTCGCAAAGCAGGGCTTTTACTTTACGGAAGAAGTAAAACATAGAAATGTGAAACTTGGAGATACGAGGTTTCTGCCCCGACAGTGACGACATGCATTCCTATCATCCTTAACCCCTGCAGCGGCGCTTCCATGCCTGAGCGCTCGTGAGCTATGGGTTTTGCATCCTCACCCACCCCCCCAAAAAAAAAGATTAAGTCAAGTTCGCAAAAGACGTGGGGACCAAAGTCAGGCCTGAGAAGAGAGGAGTCAAATGTTTGTTGATTTAACTGAACCCTGAAAAATGTGTATTCTCATGCTCCAAACTTCAATGACCTTTCCCAGTTAACCACTTAGCGTAGCCTTATTTCAAAAATAGCAATGATATCAGATATACAATCTCACAACAACATGCTACAATGCGATGCATTGTGAACATGTAGATCAGATCTTTTTATTTATCTTTTTGACATTTTACACCTATAATGACATGCCCAAAATAGGGACAGCTGGTTATAAGTGATTAGTAACAGAGCACATGCTGCACATGACAAAGTCATGTCACGCATGTCAACATTTCTCATTAAAGGATTCTCTCCTTCACACGCCTTCCATTTCTTTGATCATTTAGATATTAACAACCTCCATCTTTTTACGGTTTACAAACTACAAAACCCAGGTGTCACTTAGATTTACACACTGCATAGCATGACCCCAATTACATTTGTATTTAATAGTCAATTAACTTGATTAAATTCATATTCTAAATCTGGTTCAACTTTGGTTATGGGGACAGAGAAGACGTTATGGCTTAGTGAATTAAATGGCAACGCTGGCAAAATGACGCACAAACCATCACGAGAGAGAGAGTGAGCGTGAGTGAGAGAGTGTGTGTGTGTATGTGAGTGAGAGAGAGAGAGAGAGAGAGAGAGAGAGAGAGAGAGAGAGAGACTGGTTATGTCATGATCCATTATGCTATAAACAACACAGGCCAGCTGAGATTACACATCACATACAATCCAAAGAGCCAACATTATTCATGCATTTATGAAGGAAATGGGAGCTAGAACGCAGCCATAGAATGCCTCTTCTTTGAAGCCGTTTTCCAGGAAAAAAGGCATGAAAGTATAGAGAGCCTTCTGGCCATTGCCAGTGACATTAATGCCATCAAAATGTCCAGTTGTGATCGCCAGTGATTGTGCACGGTCCTCCCGAGGATTCGCAGCATTAGCCCTACTGAGTGCACGTGTGAATACAGTGAATTATGTTTTCAGTGTGATATCCCCCCCCCACACACACACCTCAAATATCACCCCTGACACCGTAATGCGTTATTTATGCTCCTTTGTGCTGCCGTGCGCCTAAAATAGCAGATCTACAAGCTCACGACGCGCATCAGACTCGCCGCGCGGCGAGCTTGTAGATCGGCTTTTCGTGGGGGGCGCGACACGGCGGCGCGCCGCAGCATAAAGCGAGCAGCCCACACTGATGGCTCTCTCGCAGGTTCCATGCAATTAGTGGCCCTAACACACCCAGAGACATCCATTTGATTTTAACCTCCTCTGTCCAATTAACAAAATGTAGGTTGGAAAATAAATGGCAGACGCCGAGGCAAATTAATTATGTGTCCACCAAGCTGTTAGCCTGTATGCACAGTGCAGGGCTGGCATGGAGAGCCCGGCTCACACGGCCATATGGCCGGTGCGGGAGCGGACGGCGTTTGGGGGTGCAACGGGTGCACCCTCACAATTATCCCACATATTTATTTCCCCAGTCCTGTTTACTCCTAGGCTATACTCCAGCACAACTAGACTTCTTTATGAGGCCTTAAGCAACGTGGTAGAATTAAGCAACGTGGTAGAATTAAGGTGATAAATGTTCTGCTGATCTAAGAGGTAATTCATTATGATCAAGCTGTAGGGCTAATTTCTACTATATATTAAATTATGGTGTGACGCAGCTTAATACAAATAACTGTTTTAGAATGCTTCTGTAAACAATGGCTAACATTTATCTATTTCAGGGACCGCACAAGCAAAACCTTCCCCCTCACTATAATGAAGTATCCACCTCGCCCCTGGTGAGGTCTCTATTATCGATCATTTCCCCCAGTTTTCTTCCTCGAAAAGTTGGCAGTGCATTGTTTAAATGCAAACAGTTGCCGTTTGGCGTCCAATACGCCATTTCCAGGGCAGTGAGCCAAACCAGACAAGATTTTATTCAAAAAGCCTTAGTATAATAGTCAAGAACAAGCGTCATTACAAACCCCAAGTTTGCTCTCTACACCAAAGCACCTTTCAAGGCTCTGTAGTGAAGTAGTTAGGTTAGGAGTATGCTGCCACAAGGCAATATATGTGTCACTATACAGTGGTGTGTGCAACATAGCCACCTACAGGTCACATAGAGTAATACAGTGACATGTGGCCCAGCTTTAAAGGCAATAACAACCTAATTCTTCCCTCATAACAGGATCATGACATTGGAACGATTAACACAATCACCGTAATAAACATAAATTATGATGGTATTATGCTATTTATCAGACGGTCTAATCCAAAGGGATGTTGTCGTGCTCTGAAAATGTCTAATTAAAGCAACCTACATAATGAATCCCATCCAAATACTGACCTACAGTTTTGCCGCGGCTTGCTGCTATAGGCTTTTACACCACATTACGACGAGTCATTTCATGCAGTTAGGGAGATTCATCTTCCGAACAATCAAATATTTACCGAACGACGTGGTGCTCATTGCACTGTACATGCTGCTGGAGATCAGCCATACGCGTAACACGCGTGGCGGTTCAAGAAGTGCGCGAGGAAGAGAGCGAGAGAGCAGAGGTGATGGCATCCGAAGACAAGGAAACACGGTGGCTTCTTCTTGTCACCGAGACACCAGGCCATGTTCTGGGGATTATTAGCAGGCCCGGGAAGGTGTCCCTGTGAGTAAGACATCATGTATGTCACAGAGTGTTCCAAACCCGGAGCCTCCGCTCTAATAATGCATCTGCACAGGATACAGTAGCATATTTGATAAACATGACTCCCGCCATCTGCTCGAGAGATTTACACCAGGGTGACCCACCGTCCATGTTTTAATTCAGTAAAACGTCAAGGACAGCCAAAGAAAGACTTTATCAGGTTATTATGGGCTGGTGTAGCTTAGCGTTTGGAGGTAAAGTCATGCAGATTGAGGTATCAACGTGGCAATTTAAGCCACATAGCAGGTGTCAACATTCCATATTCATGAGTTTCAGAAGCAGGGAGGGGGAAAAAAGTACTAACGTACATAAGTACGGAAATAGAAACAGTGTCTGTCACATTCAGCATTTGTTCTTGGGTTATGCATCCAGTACACCTGGGTTCAAGTTTCCATGACATGATCAACCTGCATGTATGCATGCATGTATATATCTACATCCATTTATGGGTTCACAGTTCACGCAGTTGTAGAGGGTGCATGTTTATCCGTACAGTGTGGCGTTTTGGGGGTGGGGGTGGCAAACCCAGAAGTTAACATTGTCACAGCCATGTCATAGTTGCGACCGTCAGGTCACAGTTACTATCAAAACCTCCACCGGCTGTCTGTCTGTCTGTCACGTCACGTCACGTCACGTCACGTCACGTCACGTCACGTCACGCCACGTCACGCCACACTTTTCCCCTACTCATATCTCTATATCTCTGCCACCGTTGCCCCTATCCATGCCAAACTTTGCACACACACTCCTTGGCTGCCATACAACCCCCTTTCTCACATGGCCCTCTTCTAGCGCCACCATGAGGCCGATTCTTGCAAAACACATTTTTGGACACTGCTCCTACAGATTTTGCCCTAAAATCACGCAAAGCGGTACACAGCATGTCTAGAGTCCTGTCATCAACATGGATCTGTCCCATTTAGCGCCACCATCAGGCCGATGTTTTCAAACATATTTTTGGACACTGCTCCTACAGATTTTACCCTAAAATCATGCAAAGCGATGTATACAGGTACATGTGAGCTGATGGTCACTTATCTCAAAATTAGGGAGTCTTACTGGTTTAATCCCATGAACCCTAGCGTCCGTCCCTATTCTGGGCATGTCATTATAGGCAAAACATTTCAGAAACGTTGCTCTTGTAGATCTGCTATTTGTCAAATGATGATGTATATGGGGCTTAAGTATGTCCATCCCATTCGATTCAGGAATCATCTGCCCTTGTAATTTGGTTCGAATTATTTTAGCCACTTCTGCTTTGGTGTTCTTTTTTACGTACATTGAAATGACATTGTCATGCTTGTTACTATTGAGTAGAACTTACAGGCTGTTTTACCAGGAGGTGTATCATTTGCAAGGCATTAACATTCACTGGCATATTGACCATTCAATGTAGCCAAAATAACTGATATCCAAGCTTAAAATGCATCACATTGTGATGTGTTGTGAGCTTGTAGAGATGCTATTTTTTGAAAAGCTTATTTTTATGTGTTTACTTACTGTGGTTATTCAGGGCATCAATATGCCCCTAACCCTGGTCTTTATTATTATGCCACTCAATGTTTAGGTTAGGATATGGTTTAGATATATAATGTCACAATAATACATCTCTAAATATTTTGAAAAGAAAAACAATTGAGATGCACGAGTTTAGTTGTACAGAGATATGTCCATTTTAGAATATGCCCATTCCTAACCCAATAAAATAAGAATGATTGACCTTCCCTGAACACGTATAAAAGGAATGGCCATAATTGACTATAATTGAATGCCAAACAGGGACATAAAATACAGGGCTTTAGAAAATGTACAGTGAGGTTTGTTGTGTCATGTACTCTGTCTCCCTCAAGTGGTTAAAATGAAGACCACAATGTCCTACCAAAGTCTCATCATATTCACTCACCCACCTCTTGTGATATGAGGGGTAACAACAATGGCTCAATATTTTATACTAGACCTAGTCCAGGGCCCAGCAAGGGTCCTATAGGACCCTTACAAATCCTCAGTGTTTGTGGAAACGTTTCTTACATGTATGTGTGCGTGTAAATAACCGGATACAGTAGGCGGGCTCTAGACCGGATCACACTGGTTGATTCACAATAGAAACCAGACTTCCCACGGGTGCGGAAAGCTAGCCTAGCTGCAGCTAGACAACATCCCCACACATGTTAAAACAAGGAGGGGATATACTGCAGTTACTAGTTAGCTGCATTAGTATATAGGCTGGCCCCAGGCTAGCGGAAAACCTGGTTAAACGAGGTCACTCCTGAAGAGGTAGCCTACATCCCCTCTTTCAGGGGAATACAGCTAAACTCAAGTTTGTTTAAGAGTTGTACCATGCCCATCTTTTGATTACAAAGCTCTGTACATGCATGTAAATGGACAGCTTTCTACAAATCCATAATATAACTTTCTTTGACTGGGCCTCTATGCATGTAAAGAAAGATTTAAAGCAGCCAGGCAAAATAGAGAAATAAATCTGACATAGTTGGTTTTGTGATAAGAAAGTATCGTGCAACATAATTTAATTCTACTGTGCATCTCTGATGTAAAGTTATGAATGACAATAAAGAGTAACTTGAACCTGATCAGCATGGTTACTTACCAGGCAACTCTTATCCAGAGACTCCTGACTGACTTGACCACGATGAGGTGCAATAGACCTACCGTATTAAAAAGCAGAAAACAGGTGTGCTTTTAAACACTTACTAAAGAAGAAACAAGTCTATGAAACACATCAAGTTTGACTTGTTACCTAGTTGCCTCCCATACAGAAGTATCTTTTAAACCACATCAGAACGCAGTTTGACGAGTGCTTTTGTAAATATTTACTTTAGGTTGTTTATGCAACAAGGGGCTGAAAAGAGGATAAACCTGTTTCTCGTAAATTAGGCTGAATGCAGAAATGTAAGATTAAGAATATTTAGTTGAATTTGATGGTTAGGCGTTTCATTTCAGCTCAAATGTGAAAGCAAAAAAGAAACAGAAAGAGAAGATTAAAGCTCTGTTATGTAACATTTTAATGAATATGTCACATTCTTTCCCCTTTATACAAAAAGTTGACTGCAAATAAAAAGTGCCACCCTTCCCCAAGTCAATAGACCAAGTTGAAGAAGAGGAAGAAGTTACAAAACAACAAGGCCAGAATAAAGTATATTTTCAACTGTGAAGAAAAAGAGTAAGCACTGCATAAAGTTAAAAAGCTCAAGAGAATCTTGAGAACTGTAGACAATGTCACTTGTAACCACTAGTAAATACATACAGATTCATTTTGTACTTCTTAATTTCTAATTTACTGTACATTCTACAACACACACACACACACACACACACACACACACACACACACACACACACACACACACACACACACACGTCTCATTGTGAGCTTGGAGGTCCATTCAGTTGTTCTCATCAATGATGGACAAAACATCCTAACTTAGCTGTTAGCTGGTTTCTTTTTCATCACTTTGAAAATAAACAGTAACTTTTCACTGCTGCAGTCTCAATGTAATTTTGATGCCTCTCTATGACCAAGTATAAGCAAATGAAACCATCGGTGAGAAGTTTGGATTAATGACACCACTATCCCAACAATAAGGCTATAATTTCATTTAAGTAAACAGGTAAGTAAACAACAGGTTTTAGAGGTGGAATCAGTTGGCTCAAACTTTACCATTTAATGGAAACATAGTTAATGTCTGTTGATGAAACCCTGTTCCTCACATCCCTATCTTCGGTACATTATTATGACTCTCTGGCATTTCAAGGTCAGCTATTATAAGTGTCCAACTGGTTCCTAATGATTTTCCTATAATCTGAGGTTTAGGCATGATGTAAACTAAGTACAGTACCTTTGCTTAAAGGAGCTATAGTCAACTTTTTCATTGTAGGGCCAACACTTTGTTTACATCCTAGTCTATAGACTAGAATGTAAACAAAGTGTCGGTCTGACAATGGCCAAAATGATTATTTTATAATTATTTTACGCTTTTTGTGGTCATTTTTGAATAGAAACACATATATGAAGCTTATTCTTTTATAAAATATTTTCGAAACATATTTTAGCATCCGTTTTTCAAGAAAAAGTTGACTATAGCTCCTTTAAGTACTGTACTTAAGTACAATATTGAGTTATTTGTACTTTACTTGAGTAATTCCAATTTCCAATACTTTTACTTCTACTCCACTACAAAACATACTTTAACAACTTCAGCCCTATATACAATTCGGCCATTTGAAAATAGCCAATCTACAAGCGATGCAACGAATTGCGAGCTTGTAGATATGCTATTTTCAAAAGATTTTTATACGCTTAACAGCTTTTGGAAAGAAGCAGATGTTACATTTACATTTTAATATCTTACCATTATATATTAGCTTTTTTTTTATTTTTCATCTGAAATATTTCCCCCCCTTGCCATTTTATATATTTTCTACTATGTGGTAGCAATACAAGTTAATTCATTGTATGTTCAAGTTCAAGGGGACAACTGACTCTTTGGCGTGAGAGTGATGCCTCAGGCATGATGCGGACCATGTAGACTCTACATTGCCAATGCAATTAAATACATTAAAACATGTTAAAAACATTTACTAGGCAAGGTGTGCCATCAGAAGCAGGCTTGAGTGAGTGAGTGCCCGGGTCAGGAAGTACAAAGCCTTCCTTTTCCAAATCAGCGCTGTTACCATACATGTGACCAAGCAGCAAAATATGATGCCCTGGGAGAGATATTTTTTGACTACTTGTGGATAGACTGGATAAATTGGCACAGTAAAGACAACTAATACATTTCATCATCTTCATCAGGAACATACATCAGTGGAACATAAACACCAGTTACACCACCACTCAGTTTCTTTAGAAGTACTACAGCAATATTTCTGAACCTTTTAGAATTCCAATGAGCCCCAATTTGATATGCATAAGGTCAAAGACCCATATTTGATACCATTTTTATATCGACGATCCCAATCCACACTGCGAAATCCTCTGTGTCAATCTAACGCTGAGTGTACAAATGGACTATGATTTCACAATGACCTTGGCCTTTGCAGACCAAAATCGAATCAGTTAGTTCTTGAGTGGACATTTGTCCCAAATTTTAATAAATTCCTTCAAGATGTTCCAGAGATATCTTGTTCACGAGAATGGGATGTACACATACGGATGTATGGATGGGCAACCCCAAAACATAACGCTTTAGACCACGGCAGTCTCTGGCGGAGGCATAAAATGTTGATTGATGCATTATTGATGTGATTCAATAACAATATAGAAATACGGTCAATAGTGGACATATAATACCTGCAATACAACTAATATGTCATAGTGTCATGTTTGCAGTAACTTAAGCTATTGGTACTTCTATCAACACCTGTGAGACTGATCTCCCGATATTGGATGGGTTTTAATTTCCTGGCATCACTCATGAATATATAATAAACATATTTGGCAACATTTCACAATGAACAGTGCCATGTTTATGAGCCAATCTTAACATGTTCAGACTGTCCCTCTCGGATCCAAATGATCTCTCACTTGTTTTGACCCAACAATAGGATAGTTGGGAGACTTTTACAAAAATGGTGGAAACACTTGATGACATTTTGAGTAGGTTATGGATTAATACACACACAGGGGTCACCACCATGATGGCTTGTGGTGGACATTTTGTCAGAATTATATATATATAAAAAAAAAAAGACAATAACATTATGAGAAACACAGATATCCCCGAATGACTATAACAGGTCTGTAATACTGAGTGTGTACAAATGGAACCAAATGGACCTGTGTGAGTGTTATGGGTCCATTTGGTTCCATTTGTATAACACTCAGTATTATGGGGATCCTTGCAAATCTGAGTACCACTAGTACTAGTGGACTCTTAATATGCCAGTGTCAAGAGTCATACATATTCTGAAGAAATCCTGGACACTGACATTCAGTATTTGAGACTTAATAAAAATAAGGACATTATAATGGTGTGTAAAAAAGAAAATCTAGAATTTGTCACGGACAAAACCAAGTCTTGCAGCGGACAAATTTGTCCGTGTACGGACATGTTGATGACCCCTTAACACACACACAGGCATGCACGCACACACAAAGAGCACAACTGTACTGTACCTCTCTATCATATACAAGTGGTGGAATAAAGCACCCATTCAAAGACAGCTTTGCTTCAAAAGCATGCGTCTTCTAGGCATCAGCATTTGTTGTGCACCAGTACCTTGGAAGTGAGACTAATGAGCTGTCAGAAGGTGCTGGAGAGCGTCTCAGGATGCTGTAAAGTTGGCCCGTTCCTCCTCCTTGGCTGGAGCCCCAGTAAGAATATCTCCCACTCCATCTGTCACCAGAGTCAAGAACACAACAAAGTAGCCAAACATTCAGAATTGTCCTGTTCACTTATGTATTATTTTGGCTTATATTTTGATTCACCTACAGTACAGTGCTCATGACATCTCTCCTAAGCCTGATTTATGCCTGGTTGTGCACTGGTGTCCCACGCTGGAAATAGTAGATCTACAAATACAAGTCGCGCTTCCATGTGGTGTGATTGATTGAGTATACTTTATTAACCCACTTAGGACTGAGGCAGATTCTGAAACCGCCTTCTAAATCCTGACCTACATTTTCTGAAGTAATTGTGTTCAATGTGAGCTTAGATTGGCTATTTTTTGTGTGCGACACCTGTGCACATGCACAACCATGTATTTATCAAGCCTTATACTCCATTCACTCTCCGTTTTGCAACAACATGTTAAACTATTGTAGCCATGTAATTTCAGTGAGTCTGCAATCAGTCCATTGTACTTATAGTTACTAGACTGAGCCAGTATTTTAGCCAATTCACCCACACATTGAAATACAACTGGACCTGTGCACCATGAAATGCATTTGATGATAGTAGTCTGTGATATCATATGCCTGCTATTATTGTTTATTTAACTGATTGTTTCTAAACTCTACTTTGATACATTTAGATGTGTTTGTCTTTCCTGTTTTTAAGCATCAGATGCAGTAGTGACTAAATAACAAAAAAAAAAAAGATTTACGCTTTCTTTATGCCTGATTTCTACTTTGTTGCACCAACAGTGCGATGGATCATAAATTACGCATTAGAGAAGGCTACTGTAAGTAAAATCACACCCAGTGTGAAGTGTGCGGTGCCTTTGAGCAGTTAATTTCATTAAAGATGAAGTGCCATGATTTTTTCCCCCCACTAAAACATGATTATCACTCAGGTATTATAATTATACTAGAAGGAAGATTTGTTTCCAAAAAAGTGAACAGAAAGAGTGAAGTTAGCCACACCCACAGTGTTGGGTGAATGGTAAAAGGGGTGGGGATGATTATATTATGTCATTGTATCTGTGTTTTTGGATTGGCACTTTTGATCCACAAGGTGTCAGTCTCCAGGAAGAAACCCCAAATACAAAGGGAATACATAATTGCTCATAACAACCACACCAGGGGGTCTAATGAAGTACTGTCAACCTCCTAGACACATGAAAACCAGAAAAAGTACAAAACTATGGCACTGCCTCTTTAAGCTATGTGTAGAATGAATTCTTGTGTTGTGCATTAATGTCAATGCTGTTCAACAGCGCCACTTGGTCACCCAGTAGTATTGCGGCTGTTGCATACTGCAACAGACATACCTACAACACACACATACAGACCCACACACAGTCAAGAGTCAAGCATTGGAGCAGTGAGACACCGCTCAAAAATAACTGAACTAAAGTTTTGATCCACAGCCATGTTAATGGAGCTGCACAGTTACAATAGTACACGTGAGAACAGTCATTCACCAGTCAAAATTGACTATTACATCTGACTTGCTAGACTTCAGGCTGTCTATACACGTGACACGTCCTGTCACACCTCTGCTGGCTAAAACAAGAAAGCTGCACATCACATCAGCGACGGTGCCTACTTACTATGATACTACCAATCACCAGGGCAAGATGTAGCCTACAGTGCTGTGATGTCAGCTCCACAGTGACGGTATTACATCCCGCTGCTGCTGAGGGGGAGACAGGACATGTGTCAGGCCTTTTGACAGCTCTGACTGCTGCGGAGAGGAGAGGGTTTGACACACCAAGAACAAACTGCACAGAGGCGAAATCTATTAGAGCTGTGCAGAGTCATGAATCTCATGAAATAGTCCCATCCAAAGCAGGGAAGAAAAGGACATGAATGAAAAATAACAGGCATCAACAGGAAATGATCATCCAATATCCTCCCTGTACCCTATGCCAGCGTGAAGAGCTGCAGCAGGCAGAGAAAGTGAGTGGCACAGAAACGTCTCCATCTTGCTGTCCAGGGAAGAGTATGAGACGTTTCAATTCCTCCCAGGTTTCATTTTATACTCCGTCATTACATAATAAATGGTAAATGGTACTTTTATATCATGCCTTTATCCAAGGTGCTTTACAATGTGCATTTAAATTCACCCATTCACACACACCAATGGTGGAGGAAACCATGCAAGGCACCAACCTGCTCATTGGGAGCCATTACCTCCTGAGCCACACAACACATTCAGACCCCTCCCATGTTACTCATTCACAAAGTAAATGTAATGTTTTAATCAAAACCATAACGCTCAAACTAGTCTACAAGGGTAAATTAAGGTAAAGTAACTTAAAAATAAGCATTCACATCCACAAACTTTGCACAAACTTGTACCAGCATACAGATGTGCAAGCATAAAAACATTTTTACCCTTGAAAAGCTCTGACTGAGAAGTTTACTTCAGCATGTGGAAAGCTTTGAAGATGACTGACCGACTGACTAGGCATCCCCCCACCCCACCCCACCCCACCCCACCCCACCAAATACCACACAATTAAATATGACAGAAGTGGAGCTGTTGAAAGGGCAAGAGCAGTGATGAAAACATTCAACAAAACACATTACTGATTTCAGTGGATGAGATCCTTTTGGTTGACAAAAAGTCGACAGAATGTTTAATAATGCATCCTGCACAGAGCAGAGCAGCGTGATGAATGAAAGGTTAGGTTGTGCGTTTATCGAATAAAGATTGTAATAATTACCTTTTTCATTCATTCACTTGCCCTTTCTTCAACTATTTCCAATTCAATTTGTCTTTGTGACGATATTACTCGTCACAAAGTTTGTGTTACTTTCAGTCTTCATAGCCAAACAATGTACGTTTTTAATGAAAGGTCAACTGACAGTGGTGTAAAGTAACTAAGTACATTTACTTAAGATCTGCTATTTTCAAACATTTTGTACTTTTACTTTTGCTACTTTAAGTACATTTAGATGCCAATACAAGTACATTTTGAATTCCGGACTTTTACTTGTTACAGAGTATTTCTACATTGCAGTATTGATACTTTTACTTAGATATAACATGTGAGTACTTTTTCCACCACTGCACATTCCTCACCTATCAGGAATCAGACCAGTTGAGCTCAGTCGATCACATGAACACTAGCATCCATATTCTGGGCATGTACTGTAATAATGGGCAAACATTGGGCGACAATAGCAGATTTACAAGCTCAGACCTTATAAATTGGCTATATTTAAGAGATTTGGAGTAGAGCAGTGGTTTTCAACCAGTGGTCCTTGAGCGGGTTCCAGGTGGTCCCCAGCTAAATGATGGAGAGCTGGAAATCAAATCGACCCTTATAGACCTTTAACTCTTGAGTGTGTAAAATGAAACCAAATGGAACCTTACGGGTCCATTTGGTTTCATTTTACGCTCAAGAGTTAAATTATTGTTAAACATCTGCATTGCTCAAATGTTATTTTGGTCAACATTTGGTTTGCCCGTTATCTCTCTAGTGGTATCACATCAAAACAGCATGGACAGAAACAGAATCTTATCCGACGACGACAAAAGTTTTGGGTCTGAGAGGCTGAATCTCATCAAATGGTCAAGGTGGTCCATGGCTCAAAGGCTGAATAAATAATGGTATGAAAAAGGTTGAAACCCACTGGAGTCGAGGGAAAAATGGAGAAGGTGCCAAGTACAGACCCCCAGTCAACAATGTATGTAGGGTTGAAGTTGTGTTCAGCCTACAGAGACCCCTGCCTTCCATCAGGGCAGAGTATTTTCAGGATACCAAGTCCATAAATATGGTTTGCACCATTCATCTCTCTGCAGTTGAACTGCTGTTTTAAAATCAACTAAACAAGACCATGATGGCAAGAGTGCAGAATTGATATGTCTGCACATTAAGGCACAAAATAGTTTTTCGTAAACAGTGATGAAACAGGCATTTGTTTCAGCATTTTTTAAATTCAGTTGTTCAAATGCACATGACGAGCACATGATGGTAATCTTATTAAACCTTCTTACTTGAGACATACAGTAGTAGAGCACTCACAGACAGTATGATTCAACTGTCTTTCAAAGTCTACTGTAGTATTTGAAAAGTAAACACAAATCACCAAAGATTGCAATATTGAATCAGAAAATGTACATAATCGCAATACAGGCAAAACACATCAGATCAAAACCTAAAATCTAAACTGTACATTGTCAAGTCAAGTCAAGTTTATAAAAAGCCCTAAATCACAGTTTCAATTCTGATTGGGGTCCCTGCAGATTCCCATTCCTATTCCCTACCAATTAACCTTTATGCCAGTTTTTCAAGATGGTCTCTGCAGCATCAAGCGTGCTGTCTTGCTGTTAAGAGACAGACAAAAAAGAAAGAAAAAAACACTGATAAGTCAACAGAACTAACCTGTGTTCCTCAAGACAACAATAATTACACTCAGTCAGCATTATTATCAGTAGTATGTCATTATGGGGCAGTGCTACATTTACCTTTATGAAGCAGAACCGAATGTATTTCTCAAACTGCTTCTTGGAATCTTCTCCACAGAATGCTGTGACTGGAATGGCTGCCAGTTTCTACCATGAATACACATACAGTAAGTACAGCAGCAGTGAAGAGGTACAACTGAATCCTAAAATTCAGTTGTAAATTCATTTATTTATTTATTTTTTATAACATACATCAATTCACAATGTCAATGAACTGAACTCATTCCTTCCGGCACACTTACCTTTTCTTTGATCATCCACTTCACAAACTTGTAATCGTAAGCCTCATCATCTCCCATGTGTGACAGATCCTGATCTAAAATGAAAAGAGAGATATCTTGGAATTCAATGTTTTGGGGTTGGGTGGTGGGGTGTTTTCATTTAATATTCAAAGCAATTTTGCAGTCTATTCGCACATTTATATTTGCATGTGCAGAGTGCCGCGTTGAGGAAGATATACAATAATAGGTTTAAATATGTGTGCTCTTGTGGTCCGATGAGTGTTTGTTTTATTTGCAAAAGAGGCAAACATGGAAGTCCATCTATACATTTTGCAACTAACATACAGTACATAGTCTCACAGGAAGGCTCGTCGAAGGCTGTCTCAATTCCGTTTTTTCTGCAGCATATTAAGTGTTTAAGAAATACTAAATCAACTGGACACAGCCAGATCCCCCGTCAACAGTTGTCCAAAATCTCCACCTACAATTGGCCTGGAAGTGCAGTGACTCACTGAGAACGGTGACATCCACGATCATGAAGTAACCTCCCTCTGGGATGATGGGAGTCATACCAGACTCTCGCAGGATGGCAGCCATGCGGTCTCTCTTGGCCTCCAGCTCCGTTGCCAGTGAGGTGAAATAGCACTCAGGCTGACCCATCAGCTCATAGTCTCTGAGCAAACCCTGGGCCACAGCCTCCTGCACAATACAAACCATACCCAGTGAGACTATGCTAGTAGGAGGCTTCTTTTCTGAGACACAGAGAGAGAGTACTTGAGGATACAAGCAGGGACGTGCTGGCCATTGGGAAAAGCGGGACAACTCCCGAACGGCCGGTTCATTCCCGGCCGGTCCAGGCCGGCCATTAGGAAAAAATTAAAAATAAAATGTCGGCCTTCGTTCCATTTTGGGGGCTGGGCGGCCAACAAAGTAAATCGTCACTGTCGGGCAGAAACCTCGTATCTCCAAGTTTCAAATGTATAGATTTTTTCGCAAAGCAAAGCCCTGCTTCATCATACAAGGCCGTTGCACAAAAGTAGTGAAAACAGCAGATCTACTCGCAGTGCGAGGCGTTGTGTGCTTGTAGATCGGCTGTTTTCACTAGTTTAAATCATTTTTAAAATGATAAATACAAAACAAACGGTATTGGACATACAAGGTTTTCACCCGACAACGACGAAATATAACTCATGTACAGTAATTGGCCCACTGGCTTGTCACTTGTCATGATCTGAAATGGAAAATCTTTGAGTAGCAGCAGCGCTATAGAGAGAGATCTCTCTCTATAGCACGCAATGAGGGCCTCTCCAATTATTTTTCCCGGGCTGAATCAGGGGCCCAGCACGTCCCTGGATACAAGGCAGGGACCGTGAGCATATTTTAAGAATTGATTAATCGGGAGAAAATTATCAATAACTTTATATTTGTATTATTCTTTTTTTAATTTGAATTCAAGTCAACCTGCAACTACTTTGTCTATCTTTTCCAACCACAGCGATGGTCTCTGACCCAAAATGTATCAAATGCTTCAGTTTACAACGGTAACAAAATAACTAACACAAGAGAGTGATGTTTTTAAATATTTTAAGTACAAAAGCACTGCAGAAAGAGCATGTCAGCCTTTAAAATAACATTTTAGTGATGGAAAATGAAAACAGCCCAACTGCCACTTCTAATGTCTGCAAAACTGTCAAGCATACAGTAACTCATCTAAGTTGGAATGGTTTTACTAACGAGTTCTTATCCACCGTGCAGCTGTATAATCTAGTAACATATACATTTTGGACCAGGACTAGTATTGGCAGATTATCAATATTAAATTACACAGATCAGGATCAGGGGGAAAATAAGCTTGGTTGAGACATCACAAACCTTACTAATGCATGGGGAAATATTTTACACAGTGTTACGGTCTAATCTGTTGATTAGATCAGATTAGACCCCTATGGATTAAAGATATTAAGGGCTTATATCGTAGATGAATTTCTGATTCCTGTCCCGTTTTATCGGTGTTCTGGCATTTCATAATAGATTAAGTGAGCAGTATTAGTTTAGTCCATGTGATACGTGCACGCTCAAACAGGAGCAACACAATTGCAGAGTCGCAAGGAGCAGTGTGAGAAGGAAGGAGAGGTCATTGGCAGCAGAATGGCCCTGAGGCAAACAGAGAACCAAGGTGCCGTGCCAGTAAAGCCATGGGAAGATGTTAGGAAATGTTTGTAAATGTTTGTAAATGCCAAAGTTAATACAGTATGTTTGTGTACAACCAGATGTTGAGTATCATCCCTACAATCTAGTTGTTGGTTGTATCATGAACCAGTTCACGAGACAAACTAGAACAGCGCCAGAAGACCTTAGATATTACAGTTATCGATAATCATTGCGACCGTTAGGTCGCAGTTTAGTATCAAAACCTCCACCGGCCGTCCGTCCGTCGGTCACACGTCACACCTTTGCCCTGCTCATATCTCCGCATCAGTATGACATCACACTGCTGACATCAGTATGACATCACACCGTACACAAATGAGGTCAGACTTAGTGAGATTCGTCGGTTATCTCCATATATGGAGGGAGAACCAGCTTATGAGCCGATGAGTTGTGTCAGAGTCGAGATCCTGCTTGCATCTAATCTGTCGGTAGATAATGCCGGTCTTATATAAGGGTCATTTGTGTACGGTGTGATGTCATACTGATGTGAGCAGTGTGATGTCATACTGATGTCAGCAGCTACAGTATGTCTCTATATATGGAGTTATATGTTGTTCGTGTCCAAATATGGGGCTTGTGAGGTCAGACTTAGTGAGATTCGTCGGTTATCTCCATATATGGAGGGATGTGTTGGTTATCTCCATATCTGGAGATTCAACCTTCAACGATTTTGACATCTTGTTACTAATCTGTCGGTAGATAATGCCGGTCTTATATAAGGGTCATTTGTGTACGGTGTGATGTCATACTGATGTCAGCAGTGTGATGTCATACTGATGCAGAGATATGAGCAGGGCAAGGGTGTGACTGGAGTTGTCAACAAAAAGCAGCAAGAACGCAAAGCCATTGACAAGGCCCTGCAGAAAATGCATGACACGCTGCTGCACCACACTCAGCACCCCTAAAAACCAGTACTTGGGATTTGTTGATGTAAATGTTCACATAGAGTGTAATAATTGGTAAAACAAACTTTTGGCCTATTTGTGGAGATAAGCGACCAACGGTCACTTATCTCCCGATTAGGGAGTCTTACTGGTAATAAAAGTCAGTAGAGTTGGTAGTTACCTGTAAAGGTGTAGAACAGGTATACAGGGTGTTCTGCATGACAGTTTGAAGATGCTTTATCAGGTGCTCTGGCCCTACAGACCAGCCAAGCTGACAGACACAGAGAGACAATTGAGTACCTGAGACGAATAACAGTCTAAAGCTGGTTGCACACTGCTGCGTTTTTCATTGCAAAATGCGTTTTTCGGGGCAAGGAGAGAGAGAGAGATAGAGAGAGCAAGGGACCGAGAGGTGCGCGAAACGGGCGGCAGTGTGCAAACGTGACTGACATAACGTGAGGTTGATTTTTTTATTTGCGTGCTCCGAAATTCACTCCGATATTCGGCCCGAAAAACGCAGCAGTGTGCAACCACCTTAAAGTCTGTATTTTAAAATTTTGGATAAAGATATTTTTTTGATTTACCAGACTGTAAACCACAAACTAGAAGTTTTTAATCTCTTAAAGTCATAATGTACTCCTCTCTCATTTTGTTGAATTAGATTTTTTTTACTTAACTCATATATATTAGGAATTATAAGACATAATACTTATGGAAAGTGGAAAAACAGTATATCTCCAACAGTTTGTGGAACAACATTATAAGTCCATACAAGCAATATTCGGCAGAGAAAGGGAGCAGATAACATTAAAACCGACAATTAAACAAAATGAGGGGGGAGTGCATTATTAATTTAACAGATTAAAAATGACTAGTTTGTGGCTTACAGTCTGGTAAATCCAAAAATATATATATTTTTAAAAAAATGATAAACTGTTATTCGTCTCAGGTACTCAATTAGTGACTTGATTATTAGAAATAACAAAAAACTAAACAAAAAAATAAATAATAATAATAATTATAATAATTGTTATCTTCATACCTTCCAGCCTGTAACACTGAATGTTTTGCCAGCACTGCTGATTGTGATCGTTCTATCCCACATCCCTGGCAGAGTGGCTATTAAGAACGAAAGTAACCAATAATACATACATAAGGCAAATAATGCACAAAATGAATTTCTTTGACTAAAAGGGCAGCATATTTATGATCACTGGTGAAAATGATGAATAAGTTGCAAGACATTCTGATTGTTAATCATCACTGATTATAGCAACGCTGTAACGTACAACAATACACAACTGATCGTGCAGTGGTATCGCCGGTACTGCTGAAAATGTACCTATTTTGATATGTTGGTGCCCCTTGTAGATGAGCCACTCATACACCTCATCGCTGAAGCATAGTGTGTCATGTTTAATGCACAGGTCAGCAATCATCTGCAGCTCATCTCTGGTGAATATCTGAAATAGAATAACCGTTGTCAAAGAAATTCTGTACTGCGGTACAACAGAATAAGGCTTCTCCGCAGCCTCCACTGGCTCCCGGTTGCGGCCCGCATGGAATACAAAACACTGATGCTGACCTTCAAGGCAGCCAAAGGTATGGCTCCTCCATACCTCCAAAACACCTACCCTCCCAGATGAACTTAACTCATTCTATGCCAGGTTTGATTCCTCTGTCAGATCCACTAGCACGACTGGCCCCTCCCTCACCTCCACCCTTGTGGGAGAGCAGACCCCCCCTCACCCCCCCTCTGTCGCCGAGCAGCCCCTTACCATCAGTGAGGCTGACGTCCGCCGCTCCTTTCGTCGGATTAATCCTCGCAAGGCAGCCGGCCCAGACGGCATTCCTGGACGCGTCCTGAAAGCTTGCGCCCACCAGCTGGCAGGGGTGTTCACGGGAATATACAACGAGTCTCTCTCCCTCAGAACTGTTCCCACCTGCTTCAAGTCCAGTACTATTATTCCCATCCCCAAACAGCAAAAAGTGACCAGTCTCAATGACTGGCGCCCCATAGCCCTCACCCCTATAGCCAGTAAGTGTTTCGAGGATCTGGTAAAAGCATTGATGTGCCCCATGCTTCCCCCCACCCTGGACCCCTTGCAGTTCGCTTATCGCTCCAACAGAAGTACGGAGGACGCCATAGCACACGTCCTTCATACTGCCCTCTCCCACCTGGAGGGAAAGAACACTTATGTGAGAATGCTTTTTGTTGATTACAGCTCGGCGTTCAACACCATAATACCATCTAGGCTCGTCAGTAAGCTCCAGGACCTGGGTCTGCCTGCAGGCCTGTGTGACTGGATCCTGGACTTTCTGACGGGCCGCCCCCAGGTGGTGAGAGTGGGCGACTGCACCTCCTCATCACTGACTCTGAGCACAGGAGCGCCACAGGGCTGTGTACTCAGTCCACTCCTGTACTCCCTCTACACACACGACTGTGTGGCGCTGCATCCTACAAACACCATCGTCAAGTTTGCAGACGACACGGTGGTGGTGGGGCTGATCTCCAAGGATGACGAGGCAGCGTATAGGGAGGAAGTGAGCAACCTGGAGCAGTGGTGTGGAGAGAACCATCTCCACATGAACGTCTCCAAAACCAAGGAGGTCATTGTGGACTATAGGCGGGGGAGGGAGCTACAACCTCCTGTCACCATCAACGGAGCTGTGGTGGAGAGGGTGGAAACTTTTAAGTACCTGGGGGTGAACATTCATGAGAAGCTGACGTGGGAGGTACATACATCTCTGGTGGTCTCCAAGGCACAACAGCGCCTGTACGGACTCAGACGCCTTAAGAAGTTTGGACTGAGTCCGCACACCATCAAGGCCTTCTATCGGGGGACAATCGAGAGCTTGCTGACAAGCAGCTTCACCAGCTGGTATGGGAGCTGTACCGACAAGGACCATAAGGCCCTCCGAAGGGTGGTGCGCACAGCTGAGCGCATCACTGGCTGTCAGCTGCCCAGCCTGGAGGAGCTGTACACACAGCGCTGCCTCAGGAAGTCCCTGAGGGTCATTAAGGACCCCACACACCCCCACAAAGAACTTTTTGTGATGTTGCCTTCAGGGAAGAGGTATCAAAGCATCAAAGCGAGCACGAGTAGACTGAAGAACAGTTTCCTACCCCAGGCTGTTAGACTGCTAAACGAGTCTATGAAATGAACATTTCTGTGGTGCCAAGGCCTTGTATGTTGTCTGTGGTTCTTTTAAACTGTTTTTAACTGTTCTTAACTTTAGATACATTTATTATTGTTATTTATGTACCGTTTTTAATTATGTGTTTTATGGAGCACCCCCCAACACAAGTTTTTCACAGTGCATGTACTTGTACATTCCCTTGTGACAATAAACATCTTGAATCTTGAATCTTGAATCTTGAACCTGATCAACCCCTACACCCCCACTCGTTCACTTAGATCAGCCAACACAGGGATGCTGACCGAACCCTCGCTAAAAACTCCAGGGCAAAAATCCACTCGTCCGAGACAGTTTGCCCTCTTGGCTCCCAAGTTGTGGAATAAACTCCCTGTCGCACTTAGAACAACGGACTCACTCGCTACCTTTCGCCGTGGACTGAAGACTCACCTTTTCAGACTCCACCTAAACCCTTAGCACTACAGTAAAATCAATGACCATACATGAAGCTAGTCAGCATTTTTTCTTTTTTTTTTAGGTTTCTTTAGAACTTTGATTATATTGTGTTTTCTCTAGATAGATATCAATTTACATTGTTTTATTGCTGTTAATGTACTGACCTATTATCTTGTTTATTATTGTGATGTTGTATCTGCTTATTGTAAGTCGCTTTGGATTAAAAGCGTCTGCTAAATGCCTAAACTGTAAACTGTAAACAAGAGGTCAGATTTCAGATTTTTAGTGCTCGACTAGGAGTCGACTTAGCAATGTAATGGAACATCCTGTCAGAGCCAAGGCACGTTCTGTGGACCTACAGCTTTTACTGAGCTACACCCTATTCATGACATCAATGCTTTCTCACTAGGGCATTCACGAATAGTGATTTTTAGTATTCGAATTATTCGACCCTTAACCCTTAAGTGCTGTTCGGGTCATTTTGACCCGTTTTGCATTTTCATTTGGAAAAAAAAGGTAGAAGTTTAAATTGTTTCCACCTGAAACTCACTGGCCTTAAAGATTCTTCTGAGATGAACATGTAAAAAAAATATTTTTGTACTACACCCATGCTACACCCCCCTCATATTTTTTGAACCTTAAGTGCTGTTCGGGTCATTTTGACCCGGAAGCACAGATGCACAGAAATACACAGTATTATGCCAAAACAGAGACACACAGTCACCCCCACTTGTCACCCCCACTTCTAACACCCCCCTTCCGAAGCCCCATTCCGAACCCCCCCCCCCCCCCTTTCCGCACCCCCCCTCCCCACACTTAACCCCTGATGCACAGAAATGCAAGGAATCATGTACAAACACAGATACACAATCACCCCCTAACCCCTTCCACCCCTCCAACCCTCCTCACCTCGCCCTTACCCCCTCCCCTCCAAACCCCCCAACCCAACCCCCCAACTCCCTCCCACCCCCCCCCCCCCCCCGCCACCCCAGATGCACAGAAATAAAAGAAAGCATGTATACTAACACAGACACACAGTCACCTCCTTCCCCCCCTCCCCCTCCTATCGCCCTCACCCCCCCACACCCTTCACCCCCTCTCCTCCTCACCCTCCCCTCCTCACCCCCTCTCCTCCTCACCCCTCACCCCTCACCCCTCCCCTCCTCACCCCTCACTTATCTGAAGTTTTCCTTGTGACTGTATTGTATCTTAGGGCAAATTTTACATTATTTTACATAAACATAAGGTGCTGTAAAGTAACACTGTATTTCAGGGGTGCTGTGGATGAAAATGATGTTTACAGGGGTGCCCTGAGACCAAAGTGTTTGAAAACCTCTGTCTTAGTGTATACTTTCAAGTGTATATTCATATGTGATGTTCATGTGTGTTCACATGTGTGTTCAGCTCTATGTGAGAATGATGTCCTGTTGAACCACAAGTATTCAATTAATGGGCATGTTGTTCATAAAAATATTGTCTGATTTTAATTTTGTCCTATAAGCATGAGCAATATTGCCCAGTATTAAATAAAGTAGTTTTTTTACATGAATTTCAGCGAAATCATTAAAAACGCCTAGCTCTTTCAGTGTTTAATGTGATATAGCAAAGCAAGAATGCAAACATTTACCATATATATCATATGAATTGTTTGGTATTGAGTCAAAGTCAATGTACCATGATGATTTGTTAAGTTAACATTTATATTAGTGTTGTTTTTTTTAAACCAAATACCCCCCGGGTCAAAATGACCCGAACAGAACGAAGGTGTAGTGAATCTGAACAGAACTTAAGGGTTAAAGTATTCGAATAGTCGAATATTCGACAGGACTGGTCAAACTGTCAAATATTAAGTAAGCAAGAGGCGAACATTGTGAAAATAGCCGATCTACATGCTCACAACGCCTCGCGTGAGCATGTAGATCTGCTATTTTCACAATATTTATCTGCTGAACCGAGTCACATTAAATGTAATACCTACAATTCCAAGTGCTTGTCAGGGTGGGGGTCCCCAGTTCAAATATGTTTAATTTTGGGGGTCACAGCCTAAAAAGGTTTGAGAACCCCTGGTATAGAGCATTAACAAATTCATCCACCAGGGGCATTGACAAATCATTCTTATGACTTCCTATCTAGCCAAGCTTTATAAACTATATATTTTTTTTAAAGAGAAAGCAATAAAAAAATAAAAATAAGCAAATATTCGACTTCGGTGAACAACGTCGAATAGTGACTTTGATAATCGAATACTTGGTGAATGACCTATTTCTCGCATGGTTAATTGGTCATAATGTAAACCCCACACAACTCATTTTAGCACCCATCTGTATTGACAACAACACATGGCAGCAACATATGGCCACAACCTTATGTGCCTGGGTTACATACAGGTCACTAAAGACCAGGTTTACTCAGCAAAGATTACACTGGGTGAATGTATGAAGGAAACAAGCACACATAAATGAAGAGTCAAATAACAAACTGTTTTCGTAAGAATTGTGACACCAACATACCTTTCCGATTGGATTGTTGGGGGTGTTGATGATAATGGCTTTAGTCTTAGAGTTGAATTTACTGGCTAGCTCATCTGGGTCAAGAACCCAGTCAGCACTTGACACGTCTTTCCCTTTGTCAGACTTCTAATAGATGAAAGACAACCAGAAAAACATCTTTAGTGAATACTGAATGTTCCCTGGAGCTGCTAACCACTTCTGCCAGCACAACAGGAATAGTAAAGCCCTTTGCACACAGGACAGTTGCGTTTTTTTCGTTTGCGGCATGAATAAAACGCATTGGATTTGGTGTGCAAGGCTGTGCAGAATCGGCGCTGCGGATCCCAAAAGGAGTCATAAAAGGAGTGATGAGTTTTTTACCGCATGCGACAAGACGCACAAATCGAACTGGGTTCGATCGAGAAAAAAACGCACGGCGGCAGCCACTAGTCGCACGGCTAATTCGGAGCCGGTGTGCATGAGGTCATAGAGAATCATTGTTTTCTTTTCAAAAAATTATATTGTCCGTTTTATCCGTGCGGTTAAACGCGCCTGTGTGCAAAGGGCTTTACTGTGTGTATATGTACTAAATAAATAAACAAAGGCAACATCATTAGCTATGACTCACAAGTCGCAGCGGTATCAACACAGGAGTAGCCCCCGCCATCCGCACCATGGGTACATAGCAGTCGAAGAAAGGTTCGACTATAATGACCTTGAGGACGAGATTGACAGTAGGCAGCAGATAAGTTTGTTTATGCGCATGTCTCTGAGTCCTGATAAAAATGCAACGAAACCAACAACAATAAATAAAAATGCATATCAGTCACATCAGCAAACGTCCTTGAGATAGAGAGAGGTTTGCATGTCCCACTAATAGAGAAAATCTCCTTACCTCATCTCCCTCTTCCACCAGGCCTTGCATGGTACTAAATAAGGACCCATAGCCGCCTACTGTGACCAGTATTTCTTTGAGAGGATCAATCGCATGGCCGTAGACTTTCCCATAAACCTGAGAAAGGGCCTTCACCAAGGATGGATGCCCCTATTTATTGACAGGACAAAGAAATAACAGGAGTAATGGACATGACATTTCACCACTAATGCACTGCTATATCTAGAAGGTATGTGTGGCCTCATCTGCTGAAATCAATTGAATGCTGCAGATGTTCATTTTGTTGTACGATAAATAACTAAAATAGTTGATCCACAAGCTCAGAACGTGTCACATTGCGACACGTTACGAGATTGTAGATCAGCTATTTTCACTATTTTTGAACATTTCTGACACTTTTTGAGAAAGGCTGTAGGCCTATAATGTCATGCCCAAAACAGATAAATGTTAACATTGCAGTGTTGAAGCTTATAAATGTATAGATAGGCTGACATGACATGCCAAAAACACGTATGCCAATTCTGAAACCTTTGGAGCTCAGCATGTGTGAATCAGTCTTACAAAGCCTCTTGTGTACTGATTCATCCTGTCCACCGATGCAGCCTTGGCTAGTGCCTCTGTGACATAGGAAGGTGGAGGGATATCTGGGAAGCCTTGGCCCAGGTTTACAACAGATGGGTCTGCTGCCAATGCCGTGAAGGCCACCCTGGAAAGACAAAGACACAAGGAACCTTTTTTTGTAGAGCACACAGGAAAACACAGGCCTACGTTTGTGATCAATAATACATTATTAACAAAGCCTCACAGGTAGATACGATATCTGTGATATCAGGGCTGGTCAAAAGTACTGCTCAGACCTCACACCTGGCTTTGGAACCTGTCAAGTATGTCAGTCTATCCTCATGCATTTCTTTTTTCTTTTTTTCAACTCAGTGGGTGACTGAACTTGCACGTGGGCATTGACCAGGGGTCATCAACATGTCCGTACACGGACAAATGTCTCCGTGGCAAGACTTGGTTTTGTCCATGGCAAATTCTAGATTTTCCCAATTACTGCAAGTCTGTCTCCAGGTTTTCTTCAGAATATATATATGACACTTATTTACTATGACACTATGGCATATTAGGAGTCCAATTAGTACTAGTGTTTCTCAAATGTCTTATATGCAAGGACCACCATAACTCGTGAGTGTACAAATGGAACCAAATGGACCCTTTGTACACTCTCAGAGTTACTGACCTGTTATGGTCATTCAGGGCTATATCTTTGTGTTTTGGTAATATTATTGTCTTCTAATTGTATGTCCATGGCAAAAAAGAAAAAAGAAATTGACAAAATGTCCACCACAAAAAAAGCCAGCATGGCGATGACCCCTGGCATTGATACTTGCCTTGGCAAATGCAGGGAGATTAATTTTTCCCAAATTTTCACAGTTTATTAGCATTTTTGCCACAGGCAAAAATGCCTGTGGATGATGAACTATGGTCCCATAGTTCAACATCAATCATCAAACACTCTAAACTCAAGACAAAGCAGAAGAAAAGAAGATAAAATTAACTCATTGAGTGCCTATCCCGAATTAGTTCGGGATATATTATCGCATCCCAGAGTGCCTATCCCGAACTAGTTCGGGATATTAAAAAAAATAAAAAATAAAAAAAAAATTTTTTTGAAAAATTTCTTTTTGAAAATTTTTTTTTGGACCCCATCAAATCTAGTGAACATGATTTCAATCGCGATTTTGCATGTTCCACCCCCATACAACCCCATCTAACATACAGGGCAGCCATGTTTGTTTACATAACATGTAAAACATAATGGCGATTATCTCAAGAATGCCTGAACGGATTTCCAATCGGATTTTTTTGTTTGAAAGCTGTGAACAAACTGCACAAATCCACTCCAATGCAATCCAGGATTGCATTGGATTCTTTAGAGCTCATTCTTCTCTGTTTTTTTCCCATGCATGAGGTGTGCAAGGTTTAATCATGGCTAAGTTGACGAAAATAAGGCTTCTAAAATGCTTGGTAGCCAATAGCTAACTTCAAGCTAACTTCATCCTCTTCCTGTACATGCACAAAGGAAAGTGTTCAGGCAAGTCATGGCTGCAGGGCTTCTGCATATACCAGCATATCTCTATGGGATTTTCTATGGCCACTGGGCGCCCTCTAGTGGTGAAAGGGGTGGCACTAAATGAGTTAATAAAAGATAACTTGTCATAATTTGGTCAGAACTCCAAAAATTACAGATGAATAATGATAATTGTTTAGACTTCCACTTACCAAACATTCTTGTCCAGTCCTTCAATACGCTTGGCGGGTTTATGCCGTGATGCCATTTTATTCTGTGTGAACATCAAAGACAATTAGTAATCATGAGTTATTATCATATATATATATATATATATATATATATATATATATGATAATTAAACTATATATATATATATATATATATATATATATATATATATATATATATATATATATAGTTTAATTATTATTCAATGTGGTTTTAGGGTCAATTTTGAGATTTAAACATCAAAATCTTTTCTGATATAGTGTTTATGTAGGTGCTCTCTGCCTCAAAACAAGAAGGCCTTGAGATGGCTAGTTGTTGCAATTGTGCATGCTTTGGGAGTGCAGTAGGTATTGTTTGAAGCAGACAGACGCTCAGGTATTTCAAGTAGCATAATTAAGTAAAGAAGCTCCTTGAAGTTATTGAAATGCAATGTTTAGGTATGCCAGATGAAGACATCCTAATATTGTCAAAACGTATTTTTAACCTGGTTAAAATGCAAATGTATTTATTTTTGCAGCAATTAGTGCTGTGTACCTGTTTATTGAGATGTGCATGTCTTGGAATAATAGGCATTTTGTAAGTACAGTTGCACTTACTTGTGAAGTAGAAAAACTGCTTGTACAGTTTACATGCACCGAAGCAACCTGGTAGAACCTCCGGACTGTCCGTGTTATATTCATGCTGTACAAAAGATATTAAAATATGTATTACAATTCTGGATTTTTCATGTAGACTATTGTTTACATGTTGTTTGGCTAGACTGTCTGTATATTTACGATCTAGACTTGTGTTGCGTTTGTCATTTTACAGTGAACAAGTACATCCATATGTGATAATGAAAATGCTGACCAGTAAAAGATAATGTTCGGTATCGTTAGATAAAGTTGTTCTGCTGTCATTGGAAGCAGCGTCTGGCCACACTTTTAAGGCAAATAGCTATACAGTGCTGTAAAGTAACTAAGTACATTTCCTTATTACTGTACTTTTGAGGTACTTTAGTATTTCCAATTTCCAGTACTATTACTTCTACCCCTCTACATCTCTGAGGCAAATATTGTACTTTGTCTTTTACTACACTACAATTATTTGACAACTTTAGTTTAATTTTAATATTATTACAAAACTTACATTAGTCACTTTAGCTTTGTATAAATTAGCAGACCTACAAGCTTGAGTCTCAATGCAATTGCGAGCTTGTAGATCTGCCATTTTCCAAAGTTGTTTGTGCATTTGAAAACTTGAAATAGTACTTTTACTTTTGGTACTTTAAATTAAGTACATTTTGGTGCCAATTAGAATTATGTACATTTTTAATACTACTTTAACAGAGTATTTCTACTGTACATTGCAGTATGAGTATTGATACTTTTACTTAAGTAAAAACAAAAATGTGATACTTTTTCCACCACTGCATTCTACTATATTTGGAAGCAGCGTCTGACCACACTTTTAGGCCACACAGATACCAATATACTTCTGAACAAACATTGGTTGTTGTATTGTTTTTAATATTGTAACGCTGAATAAATGTGATAACCATCGCAGAAGGAATCCAACAGCCAAAGACCCCCTGGATAATGTTATAGCAGCACTCTCTTATTGGCATGAAAAAACATACGTTTACATTGCCAAAGCAGAAGTGTACACAATACAATAGGGGCAATACAAGGCAGGGATATAATGATTAATAGTCTATATACTACTATATACAGTAGTAACCTAGTGTATATATATTTTTTGCACTGTTTTATTTTCTTTCTTTTTTTACTATATCTACTGCACTGTGTTCTATGCTTCCATCCGTCTGTCATTCAATGTTATGAGGTACTTCAATGGTTTCCTATGTATAAGCCAAGTGCTTTTCTAGGATCTCCTTTTAGTTGACCTTGTACCAGTGAACTGTACCGTCATGAAACTGTACCTTTTCCTATGCAAACTTATAATAAAGTCTTCAATCAATCAATCAATCAATCAATCAATCAAGTCTTTAAGGGGGTTGAGTTCCATTATCCTTCTCCCCTGTGTCTCAGTCTGTGTCGTTAGCTAGCACAGGCTATGCTAAATGCTTTAGCTCCCTAGATAGCGAAATCTCTTTGTTTTTAACATTCCGTGATGAGAGTATCTCTACTGTATGCCAGCAGTTTGTAAACACTAAACATACATACTGTACCATGCAGTGGAGCGGGAAGCGTGGAGGCACCGGGTTGCAAGTCTTGTAAGTTGTACTGTACTGGCTTTCCAGAAATACACCCCTTCGTTTAAGAAGGGGTGAGTTTGGTTTGTTATTTTGTTTAAGACGTGCGTTTGCGGTCTATGGAAGCCAACAGTGGGGCTCACAGATCCTGCACAGACTCGCATGAATCGAGCTCACCCAGATAGTCCCCTCCTACAGTCCTGTCCAATCACGTTGAGGACACACATGACATGTTATGACTGTCAGAGTACCACGAGTGTGTTCAGTCACTGAGGACGCAGAATGCAATGCATTCACCGAGTCAGTGAATTGCATTCAATGCTTTCTGAATGACCTATGATTCTGACTGAGTGATGACATAGGCTAGAAAAGCAAGCTTGTAAATAGCCTAAAATTATATTAGCCTAGAAAAACAATGCTGCATGGAAATACCTGGAGTAAAAATAGCATTTAAAAATGTTACAATAGCCTACAGAAATTGGAGAATCATCTTCTTGATTGTTTAATGAGATTAAAATGTACTACATAAATACATTGAATAGATAAAGAATTTGAGAGGAACTTAAGAGTATGAGAGAACTTGAAATTGAAAGATAGAATAAAACAATAATAGAGTGAAAGTCCCATGTCCAAGGGACTCAATTCTTGGAACTTTCAAGTTAATTTATCTTTTTTTCTTTTTTCTTTTTTTCTCACAGCATTGGTCAGACACTCATGGATGTTTTGTGGACAAAACCAGTCTAAACTGCACTTAAACACACACACACACACACACACACACACACACGCACACGCACACGCACACACTCGCACGCACACACACACACACACACACACATGCACACACATGCGCGCGCGCACGCACACACACACACACACACACACACACACACACACACACAAACACACACACACACACACACACACACACACACACACACACACACACACACACACTTCAGTGGGCCATTAATGCATTTCGTGCAGATCCCAGCCTATTTGTTGACTTTCCATGCCAATCAATCACAAAGAGTGATAAGTGTGGATGCACACAACACATTGGTTGTTGTTCCTTGACACCTTGAGGAAGCAACTAATCTATCAAGTTTCAATTTGACAGCACAAAAGATTAATTCAGCCACACTGTTTGCAGCAATATTTTATCGTTGCCTACAGTAGAGCAGATAGTCCTAGTCAGCATATTCAGGCACATTTCATGCAAAGGGGGTCTGCAAAACAGAAAAGTCTGTGTCTGTGACTCAATCATTTGAGCTACAGTATATATCAGGCATGGAATTTCGCCATTTTAGGGCACAAAGACCAAATACCAGGGCAGGAAGGCCATCAAATAAAACATGATAATAGTCCATTGAAAGAATTTGTTGAATTTAAGGGTTAGGAATGATGAGAATCTGCAGTGAAATAGATAAATGATAGTATTTACAATCTTATCCATGCTCAGCCCTGCACCAATCAAAGTCACTGGAATGTTTTAAAGATGGGGACTCGGGGGAGTTAAGATTTCGGAATCTCAACAAAGGACACTGGGGTCATTACAAGAAAGCGACTCCGGTGTCTACAGTCTACATAGTGACAAGAAAGACTTGTAAATAGACAAAGCCCCCATCATGCCCCCCCCCCCCTTTTCTTTTTTCTGCCTTTGTAACTGATGTTATGCTTTTGAAACTGATATTATCCTAGATAAAGTACTATGTTCTATCCGTTTGTCTTTCAATGTTATATGAGATACTTAAAGTGTGGTTCCTGTGGAAATAAGCCTCGGCTTTCTAGGATCTCCTTTTAGTTGACCTTGTACCAGTGATTTGTACTGTCATGAAACTGTACTTTTTTCTATTGCAAACTTCTAATACATTCTTCAATCAATCAATCAAAAAAAGAGACAGAAGAGAAAGTGGTACAGTCAGCTGGGAAATTAAGGCCACTGTGGCCTCAGGTCATGCCATTGGTTTGAGGGGCACAAGGCCAAACGAGGGGCTGAAATTCCTGTCCTGGTATATATTCAGTATATTAAGGTCATGTTCACTGTTTGCTGGCAATAGGCTCATCTACAGAGGACGATCGAGGACATCAAGCTGTTTAGAAATGGGTCAGCAGAAATTAATGAGGCCTCCAGCACCTGAGCATTTTGGGAAGTTGTGATTTGGTGATGTGAAGATTTAAATATTTGTGCAAGGCAATCACAGACTCTATGCTAGGTATAGTCAGCATGCTCTGCCCCCTCCTCTACTCTCTCCACACACCAACAACTTCAGTTCTACGGACTCTGCTGCCTAGCTTAAACTAGCCTTATACCACAAGATCACAGACAGGCTATTTTTGACATTTTCTTTTATGTTTTGAACATTCTCTTCTAGAATGACATACACACCGAAGGCACAGCAATGATAAGACTACAGTGCAGTGATGAATCTGCACACGGCCAGGAGGTGGCATAGTGGCTCTGCTGTTATCACTGTCGTATCCATGCAAGAATCCCAGTTCTTCCTGTGTTCATGTGGGTTTCCTGCCATTCCAAAAGACATGTATTTAAGGAAAGGACACACTCCAACCACAGCTCTTGACCAAGTCACTGTCCTTGGAGTTGGAGCTGGTCCCCGGCCGCTGCTCACTGAACTATAAGAAACTGATCAGCGCTGCAGACATCACATCTTGTTCTTGCCATACTTTTGCACATATATATATATAATGTATTATGTATATGTACTATGTATGTATGTGTAGAGAGAGAGAGAGAGAGAGAGAGACACACACGCACGCACGCACGCACGCACGCACGCACGCACGCACGCACGCACGCACGCACACACACACACACACACACACACACACACACACACACACACACACACACACACACACACACACACACACACTGTGTGTATATGCTGTATATAGCCCAGCCTACTGCACATATTACATGTAGCCTATCTAAAACTTAAACCACAGAATGATTTTGTGATATAACCAGAGATTGTCTGTAGGTAAGGAGATGGAAGAGAACCAATAGAGTATTGCCCAGGCCAGGGACATCTTCAAAGTCAATTGTCTTTAGTCAATATATCTCATAGTAATGTTCATAATTGAGCTCCTTGGATGTAATTTGCAGAAGATCCATTGCAAATGTGTCTTTCCATGTCAAACAACTCCAGACTGTCCAGAGGATTTCTGGGAGGCCCTCTTGTTTGTAGCCTGGACCTTCAATAATATTCAGTGTACAATATGTGGATGGCCCTATGATGAATGCCCAAGCCTCAATAGCAGATCTACGAGCTCACAAAGCATTACACTGCAGAGTGGTGTGAGCTTTGCCAGGTTGTTGGCTATTTTTAATACCTTCATACAATGGAGAATTAGTTATGCATTTCACAGCTTTGCAAAAATCCTCGCATAACCACAGTAACTTGTGTTTTTATTATTAATAACCTTTGGTTCAGATACCGTACTTCAGATATTTCCATTCCACACTGTTCTGTGACTAACCCATGGACCACCCGTTGCCTGTCAGAGAAGAGGAATCAAGAATCAAGAGAATCAAGATGAAGGAAGGAAATGTTTCATCATTTGACGCTCAAGTATCAACATCAATTGATCATCACAGACCAATTAGAACAGAGCTCTTCTGTGATCTTGACAAAAAGGGAGGGGGCAGCCAAAAAGCTCTACCTGAAAAAGTGAAGAAATTAAAAGTTCATTTTGAGGACAAAGATGTAATGAATTCCGTTTATATGAGCCAAATAATCCTCAAAATAGAACGACTCATTCCACTTGGCACACAGTACAACAGACAGCATATCATCCTGTCTGATTTCACTGTGGTGAAAGCAAAAACTCAGATGCCATTTCAGGACAGCTTTTTCACTGTTTATTCACTTGCCACGAGCCACCATGATCTGTGACATTGTCTCATTCTCCATGATTTAACGATTTGACATGCTTTTTCTTTTGTCAAATAAAACAAAATGTACAGGTACTGTATATTGTCATTGATTGTACTGAGTAGGCCTATGGTTTGTGTCTCCATAGCTTCAGGAGACACAGATCAGAATGTGAAATGTGATATTTATATAAAAGTATCTGTTGCATGAAAACCAAACAGACATTATTTTAGTACAGGCTATTTGTAACTTTAGGATGAACAACACCCAAGGGCATTTTAAGAAAGGGCTGGATAGAAATCAGAGGATCTGCATCTGCAACAGTTGTAATGATAACCGCTTGAGAGATAAGTAGCATACTTTGTTTGAATATAAGAACGTTACAATAAGCATAATGAATTTTAGAGGAAGGTGTTTGCCAAGGCACTATTTTAATCACCCATCTATAGAAATGAATTGGTTTTGTTATTACAATAAGATAAGAATGTTAAGTAACATTAAGTCATGTTCTGTTTGTACTTCATACCAAGGATGAACATGGTCTTGAGTCACATACCGGTAAATAAATCAATGAAATGCAAATGTTTTTGAGAAGACTCATTTGATTTGCTGCATGAGGACAATTTCAGTGATGTCAGATGTTAAGAATTACAGTATTTTTCCTTCATTCTTAACCTTCTCTACCCCACCCGTTCTTCTCAAGATGAGCTGAGGCAACTCATTCTAAATCCAGGGTCTTCAACAGGGGGTCCGGGACCCCTAGAGGGTCCTCAGAGTTACTACAGGGGTCCTCCAAATCTTTGTATGATAGAAACCTTTTTCTCCTTTTTAATATTAACCACTTGAATCCTAGCGTCCAAATTCTGAGAAATTAGTCCAAAAAATCGCAGATCTGCAAGTGCACAACAAGCTTGTAGATCGGCTATTTTCGGCAAAGACGTTTGGTGTAGAGGGGAAAAAGAGCAGACTAAGTACAGAGTGAAATGTATTTACGGTTCAAGTGGTTAAATATCTGAAAACACAAATTGATATGAATCCATAATGACAAACAATGAAACTATATGGAATATATGAAAGAGTTGTGGGGGTCCCTGGCCTGAAAACGTTGAAGACCCCTGTTCTAAATTCACGGTCTCTAGGGAAGCTTAAGCAGAAATTGTTTTACAACCCTCAGGGTCAGTGAATGCTCCACCTCGTATGTCAAAGTCCCAGATGCTGTGTGTGATATCAAGGAACTTGAATTTCTCATGACCACAGTTGATCCCAGATGCAAGGCTCTCAAAAGAAGCTTAGACTACTTCAAAACTGAAAGTGTTGTGTTTGGACATTTCTCCTATAACCATACATGGTAGTGTGTAGGGGAATGACGTATGAACTGAAGTTATGAATTTGGATGAGTTGCCATTGGAATTCACAACAACTTTGAGCGTACGAATTGTACCAAAACACAACAACACACTTAGAAGGATATGCAAAAAACGAATGAGAATATATTCATTATTCAATAACATATTTTAGTAAATGAATAAAATGAATAAATCAAAGAAAAGTATATGGATAGATGATACATGAATGACTAAATTAACCATACTCAAGCTTATATATTTTGCATAGCAATTTAACTGTTTGCACAGTATCAGGAAAGGAATGAGTCCATGCTTGGCTGAATGCCCTTAGAATGCTTAGAGGCAGAAGAAGAGTGAAGAAGGGAAATAAGGTCATGATGTAGATTAATCTAGTTTGATAAATAGTTAAAATAGCCACACAAGCTCAGAACGCACACAATGCAACGTGTTGTGAACTATTTTCACTATTGTTGAATAATATCTTTTATTTTTAAATCTGTGAAACAGATTACTTACTTTCCTGTGTGTGAGTGCACTACCTTTACGCGACTTTTTGCCCATTGGCTGTCTCGGTGTCACATGGTCAGTGACGTCATTACGTGCGCATCCCGCGTCTTAGACGCGTTCACGTTGCCTAGAGACGCATTCACGTCATTGTCCTGGAGTCCACGTTAAAATAATTTACCACGTCGCGAAAAGTCCACAGATGCCACCATTGTTCATGGGTGAAGGCATGCTACTTTACCCTGCGTTAACACAAATGAAATCCTCGTAGAAAGTCTTAAAACAGACGATAGAACTAACAGTGTGTGTTTTGAATCCATTTTGTGCGACCGTACATGGTCACAGAATTCAATGGGTGCCTGAGTTTTAGCGTAGCACCGGGCCGCTCTCTGACCATAGTGGCACAGCGTGTCAGGTGATACACCAAAAAGGGTTCCCCCACAGAACGTGTTCCCCCACAGGCGCACAAACGTGACGTCTTTACACTGCAGCTGCTACGTTTAGCTACATGCTAAAGCTACTGCCGTTTCTGGCTGCTCTTCTGAGGCAGAGTGAGGCTGGCAGAGGGTCATAAACTCATTAAGTCATAAAAAGACGTCTGATTTTCAAAGCGGAGAAACTAATTATCTGTGATTTACAACAGCCGTTTTCCCGAGCGCTCCACGTTCTCATAGTATTACGTCTCTCCCACAGAGTGGTCTCTCCATACAACACAGTGGTGAGAAAAGTATACTCAAATGTTTTACTTAAGTAAAAGTATCTATACTGTATAGGGTGACCAGACGTCCCGTTTTACCCGGGACAGTCCCGTTTTCAAGCTGCGTGTCCCAGTGTCCTGACAAATATCTCTAAAACACTAATATGTCCCGGTTTTCAACATTCACTGCAAGATTGTCCCGGTTTTTGCCAGAATTAAAATAATAGTAGCTGTTTTCAGTGGTTGCATAGACATTCATCATGTTCTTTTCATGAAAACATGCTCACCAACCAATCAGAAAACATAAACACATTCATTGCGTGTCTGAATTCAACACTGAGGCTGTTTGACAATCACTCACTGCCTGTTTGCAACCCTGCGGTGTGTGTGTGCGCGTGCACGAACGTTAGAGAATGGGCACGCACGTGCACGGTAACGTGCGCATTGCTTTTAAGGTCCCGGTTTTAAGCAACAGTGGTTTGCGTCCCGGTTTGAGTGGCTGAAAATATGGTCACCCTATCTATACTGCAAGTAAAAGTCCGGAATTCAAAATGTAGACCTACTTGAGTAAAAGTATAGGCTACACTTAGGACTAAAAGTAAAAGTACTCATTATGCACAATTATTCTGTATCACATGTTACCAAATAATATCCTTTGAAAATAGCCATGGCTGAAGTGGTTATGTAGGCTATACTTTTCAAAGTAACTAGTAAAGTTTACAAATAATTGTAGTGGAATAAGTACAATATTTGCCTCTGAGATGTAGTGGAGTAGAAGTAAAAGTAATGAAAATTGGAAATACTCCAGTAAAGTAAAAGTACCTTAAATTGTACTTATAAGTACAGTACTTGAGAAAATTACCTTTTTATTACCCCAAGAAAAGAAAAAAAAAATACCATTATTGCACCAAAGTAATCAACAAGCTAAAACTATACTATCAAAAATGTCCAAACATTAGCCTAATTGTAAAATAATATAAGATAGAGGCAAACATTTTATAAATAGCCGATCTAAAAGCTCACAATGCAAAAAATAAATAAAATGGGGACCCAAATTATACCACGGCTATTTGAAAATAGCCGATCTACAAGCTCACAACGCATTGCGGTGCGACGTGTTGTGAGCTTGTAGATCTGCTATTTTCAAACATTTTGTACTTTTACTTTTGGTACTTTAAGTACATTTGGATACCAATACTTTTGTACTTTTACTCAAGTACATTTGTAATTCTGGACTTTTACTTGTAACAGAGTGATTCTACATAGCAGAATTGATACTTTTACTTAATTATAAAAACTAGCCCTTACCCGTTCAAAGATATGAGCTCCAAAATGATGTGCAGTGTGTGGGTTATGGGATGTGCACTGTGCACACAGTATATGAGGGATGGAAAGTAACTTTAACTGGTGCTTGCATGATGTAGGAGCATCAATGTAAGAAACCTGTTTCGTTTAATGGCTACAGAGATACTGTTCCCCCCACACCCCCCAGCCCGCCCGCCCACCCGCCTGCACACACACCCGCCTGCCTGCACACACACACACACACACACACACACACACACACACACACACACACACACACACACACACACACACACACACACACACACAGAGCTGGTTAAACATTTTGCCTCAAGCTAGATGCAGAATAGATGTGCCTCATGCTAGATGCAGAATAGATAGTAGATACAGCATAAAAATGCTAATATACAGCATACGATTTGTGAAAGTGACAAACAGGCTTCACAGTTATGTCAGGTGTGTTCATATGCTTATGGTGATGCGATTTCAGATCAATTGCTCCAGCCACCGAGGAGAAACGCTGTTTCAGACAGACAGACAGACAGACAGACAGACAGACACTCACTCACTCAGACATTCGCAAAATTATAGTATAGATGTAGGACTATGTACTTTTTCCACCACTGTGTAAACGTTTGTGTTCTCATGCCAATAAAGCTTCTTTGAATTGAAGATTGAATTGAAGATTGCTCCCCATGTGGCGGAGTACACAATAATGGTAAATAAAGTAGCTTACTCTAAAATAATCCATCCATCCATCCATCCATCTTCAACCGCTTATCCAGCATCGGGTAATTAAAATAAACAATACTAATGATTATAATTGCGACCGTAAGGTCGCAGTTACTATGAAAACCTCCACCGCCTGTCTGTCCGTCAGTCTGTCTGTCACGTCACATCACACTTTTTTGCCCCTATCCATGTGAAATTTTCCACACACAATCCTTGTCTGCCAATCCACAACCTCCACCCTTCCAGGGACCCCTGCAGCTCCAGGGACCCCCGCCAAATTTTTAAAAACACATTTTTGAATACTGCTCCTGCAGTTTTTGCCCTAAAATCACACAAATCGCTACACAGTATGTCTACACTTATCTCATCGACATGGATCTGTCCCATATAGCGCCACCATCAGGTCGATTTTTTAACACATTTTTGGACCTAAACTTTTTTTTTTTCTAAATTTTTTTTTCAAAGTTTTTTTTTTTTTCAAAAAAAAATTTTTTCAAACTTTTTTTAACACTAAAACGAGCACACAGATTTTATATTGACTGTGTCAATTCTTGTTTTGTTTTCCCATGGCATGCATTATATATTTCTGCATAGTGTGGAGGCTTTTGCACGACCGGAGTGGCAGCAGACGGATGAACAAAGTAGCCTTTGTCTTAGCGTGTCACATAAACTAAGTACCTCTTCATCACCCTGCTCTACTGTATGTACAGTTGTCCTTCAGGCTATCTACTATACACTAGCTTTGGTGTGTGCTGCAATCAGGGACGTGCTGGCCATTGGGAAAAGCGGGACAACTCCCGAACGGCCGGTTCATTCCCGGCCGGTCCAGGCCGGCCATTAGGAAAAGATTTAAAATAAAATGTCGGCCTTCGTTCCATTTTGGGGGCTGTGCGGCCAACAAAGTCGGGTAGAAACCTTGTACCGGTATCTCCAAGTTTGAAATTTGTAAGTTCTTTCGCAAAGCAAAGCCCTGCTTCATCATACAAGGCCGTTGCACAAAAGTAGTGAAAACAGCAGATCTACAAGCACACAACGCTTCGCGGTGCGAGGCGTTGTGTGCTTGTAGATCGGCTGTCATTTTTAAAATGGTTTTGGACATACAAGGTTTCCACCCGAAAATGACGAAATATAACTCATGTAATTGGCCCACTGGCTTGTCACTTGTCATGATCATCTGATATGGCAAATCTTTGAGTAGCAGCAGCGCTACAGAGAGAGATCTCTCTCTATAGCACGCAATGAGGGCCTCTACAACTCTTTTTCCCAGGCTGAATCAGGGGCCCAGCACGTCCCTGCTTGATTTAATTCCCTATGGAGACACAAAAGAGTATCCTTGTTGTCAAATAGGCCTATATTCTTTGGACTAAGTGAGAAGCATCAACCATATATTACAGTCTAATATAAATAACAGCCTACTATCTAAACAACATACTTACTATCTGTGAACAAGTAAACAACATAAATAACTAAGTACTGTATGTATAAATAAACAGCATCTATGAACAAGCAATCTGGGAACCCATAGCAAAAACAAGTGCAGCTCGGAATCTGTTCCTGAGAGATGAATGAACAAGTAAACACATGTGGTACATATATCTACTAGGGCATTCACGAATAGTGATTTTTAGTGTTCGAATTATTCAACCTCAAAGTATTAGAATAGTCGAATATTCGACAGAACTGGCCAAACTGGCCAAACTGCCAAATATTAAGTAAGCAAGAGGCGAACATTGTGAAAATAGCCGATCTACATGCTCACAACGCCTCGCAATTTATCTGTGGAACCGAGTCACATTAAATGTAATACCTACAATTCCAAGTGCTTGTCAGGTGGGGACCCCAGTTCATGTTTATTTTGGGGGTCACGGCCTAAAAAAGTTTGAGAACCCCTGGTATAGGGCATTGACAACTCATTCTTATGACTTCCTATCTAGCCAAGCTTTATAAACCATGAAGAAATATATATATATATATATATATATATATATATATATATATATATATATATATATATATATATATATTTTTTAAGAGAAATCAATGAAAAAAATAAAATAAGCGAATATTCGACTTCGGTGAACAATGTCGAATAATGACTTTGATATTCGAATATTCGAATATTTCACCATATGACGTCACTCATGGATATATATGCCAGAGCATTGTTGCGGAGCAAAGTCAGTATGATTGTATCCAGTGGAACTATTTGTTGTTTCTGTGGTTAGACCTTACCGTTTAGCCACATGAATCTTAGCCTCTATATTCAGGGGTGAACATTCAGCCAGAATAGATATATATACGTTCTCAGCCGTCACCACGTGTCACAACACGTTGCTTAGACACCCTATTGATCTGTGCATGTTTTCCTACTTGTGTATGAAGGGGCGCTCATCAGAGGCAGTTCTGTCTGTATGACAGATAATAACCACGAAGGCCTTATCTTGTGGTTGCCCAAGGCTGGCACCACCTTGTCTGAACGCTGTAGGATCCATCGCCCAACACTATGACGGTTGCCAAAGGCGACCCTGATGAGGCAGCAGCACATCCGGGCCAGCCTCATAACCAGTATGATCCAAAGCTGGACCACGAAGGCTGCGAGAGGGTGGTCATCAACATCTCCGGCTTACGCTTTGAGACCCAGCTCAAGACCCTCTCCCGGTTCCCGGACACCCTGCTGGGGGACCCCAAGAAGAGGATGAGGTACTTTGATCCTCTCAAGAACGAGTACTTTTTCGACCGGCACCGGCCAAGTTTTGATACTATTCTGTATTACTACCAGTCGGGAGGGAGGTTACGGCGGCCAGTTAACGTGAACCTAGACATATTCTCAGAGGAGCTCCGGTTTTACAAGCTGGGTGACAAGGCTATCGATATCCTCAGAGAGAGCGAGGGCTTAAGAAAGAAAGAGCGACCGCTGCCAGAGAATGAGTTCCAGAGACAGGTGTGGCTTCTCTTTGAACACCCACAGAGCTCGGGTCCTGCTCGTGTCATCACCATCATCTCTGTCGTGATGATTCTCATCTCTATCGTCGGCTTCTGTCTGGAGACACTGCCTGCATTCCGTAACGTCAAAGTGGACAGAGCATACAACTATTTCACTGATCAATTCTTCATCTTGGAGACCCTCTGCATCATCTGGTTCTCGTTTGAGCTCCTCGTCCGGTCCTTTGCCTGTCCCAGCAAAGCCAGGTTCTTCCGCGACATCATGACCCTCATTGACATCCTGGCCATCATACCCTACTTCATCACGCTGGGCATGGAGATGGTGAAGAGAGCAGAGGGTGGCCAGGCGGGCCAGCAGGACATGTCACATGCTATTCTCCGCGTCTTCCGTCTGTTCCGGGTGTTCCGTATCTTCAAGCTCACGCGTCACTCCATGGGTCTCCAGATCCTGGGACAGACTCTCAAGGCCAGCTTGCGCGAGCTGGGCCTGCTCATCTACTTCCTCTTCATCGGAATCATCGTCTTCGCCGCTGCCGTCTACTTTGCAGAAGGGCATGCATCGGATTCCCAGTTCAGTAGCATCCCAGAGGCCTTTTGGTGGGCTGTAGTCACCATGACTACTGTGGGCTATGGCGACATGGTGCCCACCACTATCGTGGGAAAGATAGTGGGCTCTCTTTGTGCCGTCGCCGGTGTGATTACCATCGCCCTGCCCGTGCCCGTCATCGTCTCCAACTTCAACTACTTCTACAAAAAGGAAGTGGAAATGGAAGAGGAAGAGGAGGCAGAGGAGCAGGCACAGGCCGACTTGGACAATGACCTGAAGAAAAGTGACACTCTCAGTACATCTGACTACATGGAGATCCAGGAGGCATGAACAGCACAGAGGATTTCCCCGCAGAGCAGATGAAAGCGCTAAAATGCACCCAGACCAATACCAGCTACGTAAGACCAAGACGTGTACAGATGTGTAAAGAAAAGTGGTTGAGAACAGAGACCATGGGATGTAGGATAGAGGTATTTATAACACGATATTTGATTGTCTATACGGATTTATGTGATCATTACCAGGAGGAGTCTATAATGAAAATGGAACTGAATATAACATGGTGCCACTTCTCCATTGAACTCTCCCTATTACTTTGAACAATGTCCTCAAGCTCTATAATAGAATGTGCTACTATGAACTGTAGTCACTACCAAATGGAAAGGGATATGGTGGATGAGCTGAGGGTGGTGGGAGAGAGGTTACTTAAAAAATATAATTAGTGCAGTAGAGGATAACACGGGGAAGCATATTTTTTAGATTTATAAAATAAACCGGTTTATGTAGTAGTGTGGTGGATTTGTCAGAAAATCTTTCATTTTTTCATAGTTTTAGGCCCTAGACATTTTCAGGTGTGGAGCCATAGCAAAAATGCCCCGTTAGTACTTATTTTTGGTTGATGCTTGTCAGTCAGTCCAAAGAATATAGGCCTAAATTTGACAAATCTGAGGTGATTCATTTACTATTTTGCAAAATCATGAAGCTTTATATACTTGCACAGTTCAGGTTCCGAACATTTGAACCAAATGGAACCATTGCACAAAGAGTTAGGGTTAGTAAAGTGGCAGACATTATACTGTCCGCCATAACCACATTATGTATTTTGTATCCTATATCCTGAACTAGACAAGTAGTCTTCCCCTATGTTTTGGCGTTCAAGGATTACAATGATACCTACTACCTCCTCTTCCAGAAAGCGTTCTCTTAATCTTTTCTGGGCCTTGTCCTTTTATTGTCCTGTGTTGTTTAGTTTTAGTCTTGACCCGTTTTAGATTTAAGAAATTGATTGTCTGCCTATTGCTGTTTTTATGCCTTGATTTTAACCCTGTACTGTAGCACTTTGAGATTCTTTTTGAATGTAAAGTGCGTTATAAATAAAATGCATTATTACCAGTAAGACTCTCTAATCGGGAGATCCACAAATAGGGCAGAAATTTGTTTTTCCAAAATCTTCCTGATCCATGTTAATGAGATGAGTGTAGACATGCTGTGTAGTGATTTTCGTGATTTTAGGGCAAAATCTGTAGGAGCAGTGTCAAAAAATGTGTTTTTAAAAATCAGACTGAAGGTGGCGCTATATGGGACAGATTCATGTTGATGGGATGAGTGTAGACATACTGTGTAGCGATTTCGTGATTTTAGGGCAAAAACTGTAGGAGCAGTGTCCAAAAATGTGTTTTAAAAATCGGCCTGAAGGTGGCGCTAGAAGAGGGGCATGTGAGAAATGAGGGGTGGGGTCTCCGCGTTGCCTTGGCGGACGAATAGGTACCGGCCCCGGCTCTCCCGGACGCTCCTAGCCTGAATTACGGCATTTTATGTGAGCTGCAGTGGAGGGGGTCCTCCACTGGGGGCGCCACCACTTTTGCATCCGTTCTGGAGCACCAGGAGTGGGTGGTCCCCAGGAATTCCCCGTGAGCAGCCCCGTTGGGGTGGTCATTTGGTCATTTTTGCACATTTGGTCATTTTTTACACCTGGGGGTCCCCGAGGTCCCTGGAGCTCCGGGGGTCCTTGGAGGTTGTAGTTTGCCAGGTAAGGAGTGTGTGTGCAAAATGTGGCATGGATGGGTGCAACGGTTGTGGAGATATGAGCAGGGCAAAAGTGTGCCGTGTGACGTCTGACTCACGGAGGGACATTTTTTTACACCTGGGGGTCCCCCAGGGACCTGGGGGTCCCTGGAGCTCCGGGGGTCCTTGGAGGTTGTAGTTTGGCAGGTAAGGAGTGTGTGTGCAACATTTGGCATGGATGGGGGCAACGGTTGTGGAGATATGAGCAGGGCAAAAGTGTGACTGACTCACTCACAGACAGACGGACAGCCGGTGGAGGTTTTGGTATTAAATGCGACCTATGGTCGCAATTATTATTATTACGGAGATCTTAAACGCTGCATAGTTAAAGGAGCTATAGTCAACTTTTTCATTGTAGGTGTACATCCTAGTCTACAGACTAGGATGTAAACAAAGTACGGGCCCTGTAAATGTAAACAAAGGGCCAAAATGATTATTTTATCATTATTTTACGCTTTTTGTGGTCATTTTTTAATTGAAACACATATATGAAGCTTATTTTTTTATAAAATATTTTCGAAACATTATTTTTATTTTAGCATCCGTTTTTCAAGAAAAAGTTGACTATAGCTCCTTTAATGGTGAATTCAATTACTTTTTTTTACTTGAATCGACAACCCTTGGCATAATCAGCACTGTAGCATTGGCTAGGATAACCAAGAATTACTGGGAGATGATGGTAGACGTTGTTCATCTCAGCAATGCAAGGGTCTAGCACATTGAATAGGGGATAGACACCCGCATTCTCAGCCCATTGCTTCCATTCTGGTCTGCATACTCTAATAGGTATTCTGATGTCCGAATATTATATCCTAGCAAATGGTTACAACTACGCAGTCTTTTACATGGTCCTTCGAGCACGGAATATTTGGCCATCAGGCAAAGACCAGAACTAAATTGACCAGATGGAAATCTTATGTCAAAATGCATGGCCACCAAACTCCCCTCAACAGCCATGGCCATCAGCCCTGTCTCATCCCCAGCAGTGGCACCCACCCCCTCATCCCCAGCAGTGGCCTCCACCCCCTCATCCCCAGCAGTGGCCTCCACCTCCTCAGATCAGCCCCAGCAGTGGCCTCCACCTCCTCAGATCAGCCCCAGCAGTGGCCTCCACCTCCTCAGATCAGCCCCAGCAGTGGCCTCCACCTCCTCAGATCAGCCCCAGCAGTGGCCTCCACCTCCTCAGATCAGCCCCAGCAGTGGCCTCCACCTCCTCAGATCAGCCCCAGCAGTGGCCTCCACCTCCTCAGATCAGCCCCAGCAGTGGCCTCCACCTCCTCAGCCCCAGCAGTCGCCCCCACCTCCTCAGCCTCAGCAGTGGCCCCCACCTCTGCAGCACCAGCAGCCAGCCTTCCACCAGCTGGCCCCCCAGCACCAGTCCTACCAGCCGGCCCCCCAGCACCAGTCCTACCAACCGGCCCCCCAGCACCAGTCCTACCAGCCGGCCCCCCAGCACCAGTCCTACCAGCCGGCCCCCCAGCACCAGTCCTACCAGCCGGCCCCCCAGCAGCAGTCCTACCAGCCGGCCCCCCAGCAGAAACAGCCAGTGCCCGGGCCTCCCCGGCAGTCTCCTCCATCCAGGCCTCCATCCCAGCTGACGCCTCACCCAGAACCTGGGATTTCCCAGTCGCCTCCTCCGCCCGGGCCTCCTCCCCAGTCGACTCCCCAAGCACCCGGGCCTCCTCCTCAGTCAACTCCCCCAGCACCCGGCATAGCTCAGGGGTAGAGAAACCGTTATTAGAGCACGAAGGGTTCCCAGTTCGAATCCGGGCTCCCCCAGAGTTAATGTCGAAGGGTCCTTGGGCAAGACTCTGAAACCCTCATTGCTCCGGGTGAGCAGGTTGGTGCCTTGCATGGTTTCATCTGCCACTGGTGTATGAATGTGTGCGTGAATGGGTGAATGTAATGCACAATCTCTGTAAAGTGCTTTGGATAAAAGCGCTATATAAATGCACCATTTACCATTTACCATTTCACCCGGGCCTCCTCCCCAGTCAACTCCCCCAGCACCCGGGCCTCCTCCCCAGTCAACTCCCCCAGCACCCGGGCCTCCTCAGTCAACTCCCCCAGCAACCGGGCCTTTCCAGTCTTCGCCTCCACCCGGGCCTCTTTTTCAGTCGCCCCCCCCCCCCCCCCCCGGTCGCCCTCCAGACCCCCTCCCCAAGAGTTTGCGGCCACCCATGTGGCTCCACTGGTCGGGCCGACCACCAAACTCCATCTTTCCGCACCGCCTGGGGTTGTGTGCTCCTCATGGGGTGGCCATAGACAGACAGTACCCTTCCCGGTCATGACCAGCCCCGAACTGACAGTGATTTTGTTTATTAATCAAATATTGTATTTGATTGGGGTGGCTGTACAAAATCCCCTCATGCCCAGTCCTAGGAGGGAGGGGCTCCGGAATGGTGGGAGGGGTAATGATTAATTCCTGCACACCTGTTCCCTGTTGAGTGCAATTGTGGACTGCACCTACAGTTGCCTTTAAAAGGCAGCCATTCTAGACTGCCTTTCGAGAGGCATGCTGTTTGTTTTCCAGTTTCTATTTTGTTTGAGTTCAGTCTGTTCGAGTTTCTTTGCATTATTTAAGTAAGTACTGATGATTTGTTATGGTTTGTCATTTGTTGCAAGTTACTTTCCTTTAGTTATATGTATGATTGATTGTTTTCCTTTTTGTTTCTTATAATTTAGTTTAAAATCATCATCACCAATACCGGTTTCAACTACACCATGCCATCTACCTGTACCAACATCTCCTGCAATAAACACCAATAAGATTTTAGCCATCTGGTCCATTGTTTCCATTCTGGTCTGCATACTCTAATAGGTATTCTGATGTCCGAATATTATATCCTAGAAAATGGTTACAACTACGCAGTCTTTTACAGTCACCCTGAGGCGTCTTAATAGTTCTTATTCATGTGGTTGCTAGTATTTGGTCATCAAAGTCAACCTGTGTTTTGTAAACTTTTTGAGTGATGTTATCCGCGTTATAAGGCTGCACAAAATCTTTTGGTCATGCTTCACTTGACTTCACCATCTAATATTAATTTAACAAATGTCCGCCCGCCATCCATCTGTCTGCATGCTGACATCACTGAAACTACACAGTGTCGTCGCCATGGTAACAATGACCGACTGACATCAACAAAGCCCAAGTGACATCACTGACTGACATCACTACAGTGCCCAAATGTGGAGATGACATCACAGACTGGCCTGGACATGGAACACCTATGGGCATAAAAGAGTGCCAGCCAGACAGACGGATACAACGATGGTTGGTGACTATTCTGCCCAACCGGTCTGGGTTCTCCAACATTACTTCTGAGACTCCTATTCAATCCCTCATCACACACCCCCGGCCACAGGACTAGTATAAAATAAATGCTAAGACGGAATTAACTTCCCAGTGGATTCCTCGCGACTTGCGTCAGTGCACACTTGGTTATCCCATCTCCATTTTTTGGCACATATAAACTAGTCCTTTGTTTTTGAGCTACAAATTTAGTTTAAAATTCAGCTTGTTCAGCTTTACACTGTTATGTGCGCTTGTATTTTTCTCGTTCCATGTCTTTTATACTTTTTTAGATTTGTGGAAAAAAAACACTGTCTTAGTGAATTCCTATGGGAAATGAATTTTGTCTTATCATTGCGACCGTCAGGGAGCAGTTTACTATGAAAACCTCCACCGGCCGTCCGTCCGTCCGTCCGTCCGTCCGTCCGTCCGTCCGTCCGTCACACGTCACACGTCACACCTTTGTTTGTGTACGGTGTGATGTCATATATCTTCAGTATGACATCACACCACATGTGTACACAAACCTTTGTGTACGTTGCTGTGGCAACAGTCTGTTGTTGCTGGTCTGTTAGTGTACGTTAGCAACCACCTTAGCAACCATGGTTTTACCCTAGCAACCAACTGTTTACCCTAGCAACCAACTGTTTACCATAGCAACCATGTTTTTTTACCCTAGCAACCAACTGGGCATAAAAGGGATTCTGTTAGGGATCTCCATATATGGGCATAAAAGGGATTCTGTTAGGGATCTCCATATATGGGCATAAAAGGGATTCTGTTAGGGATCTCCATATATGGGCATAAAAGGGATTCTGTTAGCTGTTAGTGATCTCCATATATGGGCATAAAAGGGATGCTGTTAGTGATCTCCATATATGGGCATAAAAGGGATTCTGTTAGGGATCTCCATGTATGGGCATGAAAGGGATTATGTTAGGGATCTCCATATATGGGCATAAAAGGGATTGTATCCCAGATGATGCCCTGTACTTGGGATTTGTTGATGTAAATGTTCACATAGAGTGTAATAATTGGGTTACTGGTATGACATCACGCCACATCATCAGCTGTGGACTCTGTGATGTCATTGCGACCGTCAGGGAGCAGTTTACTATGAAAACCTCCACCGGCCGTCCGTCCGTCACCGTTGGTCGCTTATCTCCACAAATATCACAACCTCCACCTCTCACGTCATACGGGTAGCCATAGTTACACCTGGAATGTTGAATCTCCATATATGGAGATAACCTACGCATCACACAAAGTCTGACCTCACCAGCCCATACTTGGGCATGGACGACTTATATCTCCATATACGGAGATGGCCATATATGGAGATACGATGACATCACAGAGTCCACAGCTGATGATGTGGCGTGATTTCATACAATACACAAACAAGCCCTATATAAAGGGGCAATTCTCACCAGGGAAGAGAGCATTGCCTGGAATGTTGAATCTCCATATATGGAGATAACCTACGCATCACACAAAGTCTGACCTCACCAGCCCATACTTGGGCATGGACGACTTATATCTCCATATACGGAGATGGCCATATATGGAGATACGATGACATCACAGAGTCCACAGCTGATGATGTGGCGTGATGTCATACAATAAACAAACAAGCCCTATATACTGATGCGATACGATGACATCACAGAGTCCACAGCTGATGATGTGGCGTGATGTCATACAATAAACAAACAAGCCCTATATACTGATGCGGAGATATGAGCAGGGCAAAGGTGTGACGTGTGACCGACCGACGGACGGACGGCCGGTGGAGGTTTTCATTGCGACCGTCAGGGAGCAGTTTACTATGAAAACCTCCACCGGCCGTCCGTCCGTCCGTCCGTCCGTCCGTCCGTCACACCTTTGTGACCATCAACAAACGTCACACCTTTGTTGATGTTTAAATCGAAGAGTCTTGGTCAAATACTTCTGTTGGTTTCTGCACTGATCATTTATACAATTCAGCTGTGTTTGCTCGTGTCATCATGATGAGGTCATAAATCAGCCATGCCCAAATATAGATTTTACGGGTTTACATGCTTACTCAGTTATTCGTTATGTGAAAGTCCTATGACGTCTATGATATCTGACATCATCATACATACATTCCCTTTTATGCCCATAAATGGAGATCCCCTCTGTAGAACCAGCCACTGACATCACTGTAATGTCAGGGGAACCAAATCCCTTTTATGCCCATATATGGAGATCCCTGTGATGCCAGGGGAACCAAATCCCTTTTATGCCCATATATGGAGATATGGAGATCCCCGTGTTGCCAGGGTAACCAAATCCATTTTATGCCCATATATGGAGATCCCTGTGATGCCAGGGGAACCAAATCCCTTTTACGCCCATATATGGAGATCCCTTATGTCATCAATATTAAGCCCATATCTGTGAATATCTTTGGGTACCAGATGTCTCCATATATGGTTAAATGGTCCGATATACATCACTGGCCAGAAGACCAAGAAATGGTGCAACCTCGCCCTTTGCTTTTCTCCCTATAGGCATCTTACTGGTAGGTAGTTTAATGAGGAATGCAGTATGGTGGTAGGTAGGTAGTTATGGCCTTTGATGTAAGATTTTCACTTTCTAGGATAACTATATTTGCTATTCCCAGATGATGCCCTTTTAGGGTACCCCTCATGCCCATATATGGAGATCCCCAGGCTTTACTAATTAACATAAGTTTTATGCCCATATATGGAGATCAGTGTCCCAATGTCATCAGATATATGGGCATAAATGGACACAGGCAAACTAGATGGGCTGTATGGATATCCAGATGTGTGATGTAAGTGTTTTATTCCAAATGTGGCACCCCACAGACATATTTCCAGAAACAAAATCCCTTTCATGCCCATATATGGAGATTTCTGATGTCATCAATCCCAGGCCCTGTAAAAAACATGGTTGCTATGGTATGAGCAACTTATGTCTCCATATATGGAGATTCAACTTCAATGAGTAACCATGGCAAACTGTCAACTGCCCGTATGTCTTGATAATTGGTAAAACAAACTTTTGGCCTATTTGTGGAGATAAGCGACCAACGGTCGCTTATCTCCCGATTAGGGAGTCTTACTGGTAGTAAACTGCTCCCTGACGGTCGCAATGAAAACCTCCACCGGCCGTCCGTCCGTCCGTCACACGTCACACATCACACCTTTGCCCTGCTCATATCTCCGCATCAGTATGACATCACACCACATGTGTACACAAACCTTTGTGTACGTTGCTGTGGCAACAGTCTGTTGTTGCTGGTCTGTTAGTGTACGTTAGCAACCACCTTAGCAACCATGGTTTTACCCTAGCAACCAACTGTTTACCCTAGCAACCAACTGTTTACCATAGCAACCATGTTTTTTTACCCTAGCAACCAACTGTTTACCATAGCAACCAGATACGCAGAGCAGGGATCTCCATATATGGGCATAAACAGGTGACATCACACTGATGTCAGATACTCAGAGCAGGGATTTCTCCATAATATATGGGCATAAAAGGGATTCTGTTAGGGATCTCCATATATGGGCATACAAGGGATTCTGTTAGGGATCTCCATATATGGGTATAAAAGGGATTCTGTTAGGGATCTCCATGTATGGGCATAAAAGGGATTCTGTTAGGGATCTCCATATATGGGCATAAAAGGGATTCTGTTAGGGATCTCCATATATGGGCATAAAAGGGATTCTTTTAGGGATCTCCATATATGGGCATAAAAGGGATTCTGTTAGCTGTTAGTGATCTCCATATATGGGCATAAAAGGGATGCTGTTAGGGATCTCCATGGGCATAAAAGGGATTCTGTTAGGGATCTCCATATATGGGCATGAAAGGGATTCTGTTAGGGATCTCCATATATGGGCATGAAAGGGATTCTGTTAGGGATCTCCATATATGGGCATAAAAGGGATTGTATCCCAGATGATGCCCTGTTAGGAGATCCACACTAACAGAATCCATATATGGTCCTACCGACAGCTGCTATAAGCCAACCCTGGCGATAAGGTCTGAGTCGAAGAAATGCTTCTTTCCTGGCAAGAATTGCCCCTTTATACTGTAGGGCTCGTTTGTGTATTGTATGACATCACGCCACATCATCGGCTGAGGACTGTGTGATGTCATCATATCTCCATATATGGAGACATAAGTTGCTCATGCCCAAATATGGGCTGGTGAGGTCAGACTTAGTGTGATGCGTAGATTATCTCCATATATGGAGATTCAACTTCAATGAGCAACCATGGCAAACTGTCAACTGCCCGTATGTCTTGATAATTGGTAAAACAAACTTTTGGCCTATTTGTGGAGATAAGCGACCAACGGTCGCTTATCTCCCGATTAGGGAGTCTTAAGCCCTTTGCACACAGGCGCGTTTAACCGCACGGATAAAACGGACAATATATTTTTTTGAAAAGAAAACAATGATTCTCTATGACCTCATGCACACCGGCTCCGAATTAGCCGTGCGACGAGTGGCTGCCGCCGTGCGTTTTTTTCTCGATCGAACCCAGTTCGATTCGTGCGTCTTGTCGCATGCGGTAAAAAACTCATCACTCCTTTTATGACTCCTTTTGGGATCCGCAGCGCCGATTCCGCACAGCCTTGCACACCAAATCCAATGCGTTTTATTCATGCCGCAAACGAAAAAAACGCAACTGTCCTGTGTGCAAAGGGCTTTACTGGTATTATGGTAATATGTTGTCACAGATTTTTTGTAGCCTACTGCCCAATGCCCATACTATACTTTGTGAGTGTTTTCAGCGAGCCCACGCAGTTTCTCTAGGAACAGCATTTCTAGTTCTTATTCTTCTTATCATATTAAGTGTTGAAGTTCAATTTCTGTTGGGTAGGCTATCACATGGGGTTGTGGTAGGCCTATTTGAAACTATCTCAATAATTTAAGATTTGTAAAAAATAAAATAAAAAAATAAACTGGTTTACAAAACTTTCAGACCGTCACACGAAATTGAAAACATAAGCAAACAACAACCCAAAAAGTTTCTCGTTTGGGTCCACACTGAAGTCCCCGCCCTGGTGGCGCAGCTCCTAACATGCCAACACAGTCAGAGGGATTCAGAGCCGCCATCCGGACATAACGGAAAAGGGACGCCGCACAAGGACATATCATGCCCTGAAAAAGCCCTGCTTGAGAACACACCGCTCAGTTTTCCAACTCTGGCTGACGTCTTCATTCATGTAAGTAGGCTAATGGATGTGTTTACTGTAGGCTACTACGATTATGATAGACAGTGACTTCATTGTAGAGAGCACACTGCTCATTAGTTCGACATAGGTCATGTTATTGTAGCCTTTATTCGGCGGAGCTGTAACGTTGTTGCTGCCAGAGGTTTAATATTTCATAAATGTCCTGTCAATAGGCTACAACTGTCAATTTGCTCTTGAGAAGGTACTGTCATTGACGGCGCTGGATGTTTATAGACTAGCTTAGCCTACCATAAACCACTGTAAATAATTTTGGGACTGCGATGATACCGCGCACCTTAAATGTATCATCACCGTTTTAAGGGAAGCAAGTACAATACATCCATGGATACAAAGTTGCCCAAGCAGGGGCACGAGATGTGCGTGTATAGGCATGAAACACTACTGGCTATATGTGCGCATTTTGTTTCTGTAATGGGGGGAAACGGAAAAGTCATTTTTTTCTATTAAAAATAATTGACACAAGGCAGTATTTTAGCCTACCCAAAAAGTGTGTTTTTCCATAACCTCAATGGTTTTGTGTCCTCGGGGTTGGGTGTAATCCAAACAGTCTGTTTTTGGATATCTGAGATTCGCAACATTTCCTGTCAGGAAGAGACAGCGGCGGGCACAAAGGATCAGCTCTGGTCAGCTTCAAGCTGACTCATCCAGTGGAAAGAAGTAATTTCCTCTGATCACTCAAGACAACAGAGAGCGTATGGTTACTATATGGTAGCATAATAATTTCACATTTTGAACTAATTTCCATAAAACTGTGCGCAACCCTACGATTTTTATTATTGTGGGCTCGCCTGGAAGGCGAGCACACGTATGTTATCTTCATTATTGTGGGCTCGCCTGGAAGGCGAGCACACGTATGTTATCTTCATTATTTATTTCTATACTATACTAGTCAGTATCCTCAAAACTTTGGCGCGCTTCATCTCTTAAACGCTTACACCTTTCAACACCATTCAAATTTTTATGTGTTCAGCTTACTGAGGACAAGTGTGCTTGTATTTTTGGTTTTGAAATGTTTTGTAGTATAAATATAAAAAAATAAAAATGTTTAACTTTAAGCACCCAATGCATTTCCAATGGGTCCCCAGAGTGGAGAGAAGGATAATAGACCCATGTTTATGTTAAGGCGCTGTGGCTGCAGTGTTCACACTTCAGATATGCTATCTATATCATTGCGTTCACACAGGTCTGCTCTCTGATTTGATCCAAATGTCTAAGCTGTGTGATGTATAAAACTATAGTTATAGTTAAAACTATAAATAAATGTCCCTCTCCACTCTACTGATTACACAGCTGTGATCAAGAATCAAGTCCGGGCGATGGGATGTAAATCCCATAGCCATATATCCTAGAGCCCGCAGGGACAGTCAGCCATATTAGTGGTTGTTGTTGGTTGTCAGGGAGATATCAAAACCAATGCATTTCCAAGTCAGATCCACAAACACAATAAAAGCCATGCTCCACTCCTCAGTCTGGAGTGGCCACATAGAAGAACGCCTTGGTTATAGACATAGTGGAGGACATATGTGATCTGGGATTGTTAGCCTACAGTATATGCACTCAATATACTCCACTACAGTTGGAGTCCATTTGACAGTTGCTGGTTCCCAAACACAGAATCAAAAATGTAGATCTAGAACACATATAATATGTACAGTACAGTAAGGTTCAGTAGAGTACAGTAAAAGTACAGTAAGGTTCAGTAGAGTACAGTAAAGTACAGTAAGGTACAGAAAGGTACAGTACAGAAAGGTACAGTAGAGTACAGTACAGTAAGGTACAGTAAAGTACAATACAGTACAGTAAGGTACAGTAGAGTACAGTAAAGTACAATAAAGTACAGTAAAGTAGAATAAAGTACAGTAAGGTACAGTGGAGTACAGTAAAGTACAGTAGAGTACAGTAAAGTACAGTATAGTAAGGTACAGTAGAGTACAGTACAGTAAGGTACAGTACGGTACAGTAGAGTACAGTATAGTATAGTACAGTAAGGTACAGTACAGTACAGTAAGGTACAGTAGAGTACAGTACAGTAAGGTACAGTAGAGTACAGTAAAGTACAGTAAGTTACAGTAGAATACAGTAAAGTACAGTACAGTAGAGTACAGTAAAGTACAGTAAGTTACAGTACAGTACAGTACAGTACAGTACAGTAAGGTGCAGTACAGTATAGTAAGGTACAGTACAATACTGTAAGGTACTGTACCTTACAGTACCTTAAAGTATCCTATTTGTTGGGTTGGAACCGAGCCCACACTGTTTCGAAGGAACAGTATTTCTAGTTTATAGTCAGTATCTCCTCAAAACTTTGGCGCGATTCATCTCCTAAACGCTTACACCTTTAAACACCATTCAAATTTTTATGTGTTCAGCTTACTGAGGACACGTGTGCTTGTACTTTTGGTTTTGAAATGTTTTGTAGTTTAATTATAAAAAAATAAAAATGTTTAACTTTAAGCATCCAATGCATTTCCAATGGGTTTACTGAGTGGGGAGAGAGTGAGACAGGGGAAAGGGACCCATGTTTATATTAAGTCGCTGTGGCTGCAATATTCACACTTCAGATATGCTATTTATATCAATGTGTTCACACAGGTCTGCTTTCTGATTTGATCCAAATGTCTAAGCTGTGTGATGTATAAAACTATAGTTATAGTTAAAACTATAAATAAATGTCCCTCTCCACTCTACTGATTGACACAGCTGTGATTAAAGGCTTGGCTGTCATTGGCTGTTCTGTGGTGATGTAGCCTTACATAAGTCAGACCTGCAGTGACAATGCGAAAGTCTCGGCAGAGACGTCTTAATGTAAGGCTAGTGGTGCTGCAAAGTAACCAAGTACATTTACTCAAGTATATACAAACAAGTACTTGTACCTACAGTACAATTTTTAGGTACTTTTACTCTAATTTCCATTTTTGTTACTTATACTCTACTATAAATACAGCATTTGACAGCTTCAGTTACTTTTTATTTTGCAGATTTTATTATTAATAATAATAATAATTATTAACACGCACGCACGCACGCACACACGCACACACACACACACACGCATACACACACACTGACACACAAACAACTGTTACTGTGTTACTGTGGAGACGTTTGCTTGTATTTGTCTTTGACACATGTTTTGTAGTGTTTTAGAAATTTAACTTAAAAAGAATAAGGTTCCCGGGCGATGGGATTTACAGTATATATCCTAGAACCCGCAGGGACACTCTGTGTGGTTGTCAGGGAGATATCACAACCAATGCGTTTCCAAATCAGACGATCAACCGAAGTGGACCCACCTGGCAAAACCACACCCCAAACACTTTAAAAGCCATGAATTTCAGCCTGTCTGCATTTAAATCCTAGTATAACCCATATGCATTTGGATCAGCATGTCCCGTACTGTATACCAACTTTTACTTTACACTTTTGTTACTTATACTCCACTGCAATTGCATTTGGCAGCTTTAGTTACTTGTTACTTTGCAGATTTTATTATTAATACAAAACATACGGTAGATGAATCACTTAATACTTTGTCTAATTGTAAGAAGCTGATCTACAATGTGACATTGCGACATGTTGTGATCTTGTAGATCTGCTGTTTTTAAAAAGCTTGTCAATATTAGGACCATCTGCGTACTATTACTTTGATGTGGTTTGCTGGTTTGCAAAGTGTAGTTCAGGGACCCCTAGGACACACACACACACACACACACACACACACACACACACACACACACACACACACACACACACACAGACACAGACACAGACACAGACACACACACAGGTTCCCCATCTTTCTTCCCAGGCTTTAAACAGCCATAACTTCAGTTCCCAACATGCTACTGGTCTCGAACTTTTGTTGTTGGTTACCCGTCCACATTATATTTTAATTTTATTTTGATTTAATTGTCCATACCGTTAAAGGATCAGGTCACCTCTGGGACAACCAGATCTTATTTTATTGTTGTGTGGGACACGATCAACACAATCCTGTAATTTCTTGTGTTCAATCTGTGTTTTTAGATATTTTAGTATTTCAGCATGCTACAACTGGTCATATGATGCTTTGTAGCATGATATTGCATCATCTCATGCATCATATGATGCAAAATGCATCATATGACCAGTTGTAGCATACTGAAATACTAAAATATCTAAAAACACAGATTGAACACAAAGAATAACTCAACATTGTGTTGATCGTGTCCCCACACAACAATAAAATAAGATCTGGTTGTCCCAAAGGTGACCTGGTCCTTTAAGTTCATGTAATAACACTGCTTGTCTACATTGTATTTGCATTACCATTTTACGTCAGTAAAATTAAAGAGCATTGCCTGGGAACTTGACACTTTTACTATTATTGTTTTGGGTTGGAAGCGAGCCCACACTGTTTCGAAGGAACAGTTTTTCTAGTTATTAGTATTATTAGTCTATTGCTTAACATAAACCAATTCTGAGTTCTTAAAACAGTAGCCACCAGACTATTGTCTGCACATCCCCTGAGTTATTGTCCTATTCTTCCTGTCTGGCTCCAAGTGTTATGACACACTACTATTTTAAGAAAAATAAAGGTTTTCAAAACAAAGAAATTAAATAATCAAAGGTCATCTTGGTAGTCAAAGGGCAAAGCTTCCCATCATCGCTCCCAATATTTTTTTGCTTTGTAATATTATAGTGTTGTAATACTATAAGCCCATTTACCATATAGCAAATGGAAAAATAGCTGTTTACCTCAGGTCCACAGATGGTCTGAACACATTGGATGCATGAGACATTTCTGTATTCCAGTTATTTACATGTATTTTCTGGCTTGCCACATAAGGATATGGTTTTATATATTCTATATACCTTTGCCCATGTTTATTTGCCAGGTTTGCCACTGAATGACTATCTTCTTGGACCGGGCACAGATATAGGAAAGATGATAGGCTACCATCAGCTGTAGTAAGCACATTACAAAAGGTGACCAGAGAAACGGAGAGTGACAAAATAACATGACAGGGACAGCAGAGACACATATTTAAGTGTTGAGTCGCTGTACACAACCAGTATATAATATTCACTAAACCTGCTGCCTGTTTTCATTTGGGATATAATGTAATGGAAGTTTTTGATGTTACTATAAGTAAGTTAAACAGATCAAGTAGATGCAGGACTGCAATGCCAGGATTCCAACTTCATGCTTTATTGTAGGTCTCATCACAGAGGAGAGAGACTTGCGTCTCCCTCCAGAGCTTCCCCCATCCGCCCCCAACACCCATGTCCCACACACATTTATACATAGGCAGGGAGATGTACAGAAAGGTAAACAAATGGTCACTCCTTACATGGTCTCTATTCTATAGTTACACACACACACACACACACACACACACACACACACACACACACACACACACACACACACACACACACACACACACACACACAGTCGGCATATTTGAAATAGAATGCGTGTGAGACGGCTGTTTGTAAGGGGTTTGTCAATGAGGAACAGCAGGACATTTAATAAATCAATACCACAATGATTGTTATATGAATTTTGCCACCACAGGTTCCATAAAGTTGATAAATACACATTTGACAGTCTATAAATATTTCTACCACAATTATTACATATTACATATTACATTACAACAAACAAATTATTATTTTTTTATATTTGTTTTTGGCCTTTATTGATAGGACAGTAGACTGACAGGAAATGGGGGGAAAGACGAGGAGTGACATGCGGCAAAGGTCGTCCGGATCAGGAATTGAACCTGCGACACCACCACTGCCAGGCATCCATGCCTATGTGGCAATGCCTAAGTGGTATGCGGCTGGACCAGTAGGCCAGCGGGCGCCCCAAACGTATTCATATTTGTCCCTATAAGGGACCATGTCAGTATTGAACTTAATGTTTCCATTTGATGGATTGCAAGAATGATCGCCCCAAAACACACATACCCCAGGTCAAACCCGTCGACCTTGGAACGGTCGGAGTCGGACCCACATATGTCTGGCCACCAAAGTCCACTCGCCCCAGTCAAATCGGGCGAGCTTGGAAAGGTCGGACCCGTGAATCACCTGGCGACCTTGGAACGGTGGGGGACGTAACTCGGAACGGTGCTGAGTCGGCTGAAGCGGACTTTGCCACGCTTGGTGACTCGGTGCCTCCCGTGCCTCAAGTCTGCCTCAATCATTGTAACAGTTTTTTCCTAACTGTACTTCATAACTTAAAGGGATATTTCACTTTAAAACATGTTGGAGGTCATTTGAACATCTACTCTGGCTTTTGTGAGCACCACAGACAGTGTTTAGGTTGCTTGATTCAGTATTTAGATACTTGATATTCATTTTATCAGACACGCCCCTTCCCTATACAAACCCATTGTAACGTCAAACTAAATGGTGCATTTATATAGCGCTTTTATCCAAAGCACTTTACAGAGATTGTGCATTACATTCACCCATTCACGCACACATTCATACACCGGTGGCGGAGGACACCATGCAAGGCACCAACCAGCTCACCGGGAGCAATGTGGGGTTCAGAGTCTTGCCCAAGGACCCTTCGACATTAACTCAGGGGGAGCCCGGATTCGAACTGGGAACCCTTCGGGAACCCTTTGTGCTCTAATAACGGTTTCTCTACCCCTGAGCTATGCCGCCCCTATAATGGTTAAAACTCCATTTTAACCATTATAGATTCATCGAAAACATCTGTTCTTGTTCCTAATTACTGATATTGTCCTTAAAATCTGTCTGTGAGGTGGCCGTGTTTTTTCAATAACTTTTTTCATTCATCCGTTTTCCAAATATACTTTATATATTAAAGGACAATAACAGTCAACAGACGGGTGTTTTCCTCCTGGTGCCTCCAGCTTGGCCGGGCGCTGGTCATGTTTGAAGGTGGGAAGCTGGAAGTGGAGGGCCATCTCTGTCTCTTATGTGTTCCTCCACTTGATTTCCTCACTGTCAGATGAACAGAAGCGACTGGCGACTCCTTATATTTCGGGGGAGATACGTGAACTATAGGAAAAGGAACTATTCATTTTTAAAACTAAGAGTGAATCATGTGGATTTCGGGGTCCACATGGGAACGGCGTGGCTCCAATGTGGGTCTTGAACTTAATTTGGCCAGCCTGTGATGTCGGTCATCTATGACACCCGTCATTTATGATACAGCTATCACGCATAACTCATCATTTTGACAAGGTTTCATACTTTCAAAAATAATTTAAACAATATAAAACATATGTGACACTGATCTGTCCAGTGGTTCTCACGATTAGCTCTGGACACACAGACACACAGACCAACTATCTTAGCTAGCCTCCTACAGAGCCACACAATTAAAGAACTGATGACTCTATGACCAACAGTTTGTGATTAGCACAGCAGATGGCCGGAATAGACATTGCAGTGATGCAGTCTGGATTTTCTTTTTTCTGATTACTTACTTCATACACTCTGAATGTAATATACAGTATTTATGCTACTTTATGTGATAAGAATTACTCAGTGACATATTGAGCCAATATTAAAGTGGCAGATTGAGAGAAAAGTGGATCCATTCTCTCAGTCTGTCATATTTACAGTATATTGTCAGAGAATAACAGTATTATACTGTAAAGTAGTGACGGCTTTAACCAACTAATCTGCATCACTAAGATTATGTTGATATTTAACCGGTCCATGCTAAACAATAGTAACACAATGGACATCAGTATAAACACTATACAGTATGTGATAAAGATGCTCTTGAAACTTTCTTGAGATATCATAATGATTTAAACATAAGTCATGGTTAACAGATACATTCTATGTCTGTTTTATTTCTGTGTCCCTCTCTCCTGAGGTTATTGCGATGATAAACGTTATTGACTACCTGACACCATGTTCTATATTTCTAGTAGAGAAAATAAGCAATCCATTTTAACAATACAAACAAAATCCCCAAGATTAGTTTAACTCAGTGATTTAGTGATTCATTCATTATCCAAATGTGTCACTCCTCACATTTGCCCCATTCTGTATTCATTTAAGTATCAAATGTGTAATACATTAATGTAAATGCATTAATGCCAATTTAATTCAACACTGTACCTATTTTATAGACTATTCGTCAATCTTTTCTACCTCACTCATGATTTCCCTGAAGAGCTTTATAAACATAAAGCAAACAAGTTCATTTTGTCCTTTTTCCCTCTTCTTTTGTGCAATCTTAACAGTGCATTGCAAGTGGGTGTTTGACCCCCGATTCCTAAAACTGTTTTGTTCACAGAAAGTTAAATGATCCTCCTTTGTAATATTTGTCCCAACAGGCATCATGATTCCTGTGACAGAGTTCCGGCAGTTTACAGATCAGCAGCCAGCTTTGCGAGTGCTCAAGCCATGGTGGGATGTCTTCACAGACTATCTCTCTGTAGTGATGCTCATGATTGGTGTTTTTGGCTGTACCCTTCAGGTTAGTATCTACTCCACCCATCCTGTCTATTCTTTAGAACTTTAAGTACTCTATTGTGTAGCAATTGACCCTTGCGGGTGCAAATGTACACCCTCAGGGTTAAATGAACACTCCAGATTTACTGTGTATATCAGTCGCTGGTTCACTACAAATCTGTCACATGTAACAAAACAGCTACGCAAATTAGCCATGCTAATCTGAAAGTAGTTCTAACTGCTTTACACTTGTCTAAGAGCAAGGGAGTATGCCTGCCAAGCTGCATTCAGAAGTATGCATGTGTTGATTTCTTAACAGCACAAAACACCAGAGAGTTGATATATTCATGTTCTGTCCAGTTCATTGACACAGCCTTATATATACACGCCCACAAATCAGTAAGAGTCCCTGCATTCACTGGGCCTGTGTGTGCGGACCAAATCTAGCACTTAGTGTACTATAGCAAGCATTCATTACGCCGGCCGTAGCGGCAGTTTAGCAGCGGAAACTTTAACCCGCCCACCCCCTTTTCATAAACATTAAGATTCCAAAGGCCACCGGCCTGTCACACAACTTCACACAACTGTGGGAGAAAGGAAGGGGGTTTGGCAGCTGCACCACGCCACCCTGCAGCATAAATTCTCAGAATGACACCTAAATATAATTTCATACAAAGCTACTGACATCATATAGCCTATTTGTAATGGTGGAAATCTCCTTTGTTGCCCACAGGCCACAGAGTTTACTCTGAACTTACCACTGTTTGGATGTTCCTAAACAGATGGTCAGTAAACAGAGTGCACAATTATGTTAGCCATCTGATAAAGATTTGTTTATGTATGTGAAATTATCGCATTTCCAGGAATTATAGAGATGGGGCGTCTCATTCCACAGAGCTGAACAAAGCATAATATTGTTAACCAAGTGTAGATTTTTAAACCGTTTGACACAAATGTTCTGTTTTAGACAAACAGAATAAGCAGGAGAGAGAATTGAGAGAGAGCAAGCCATAGTTAAAATTCTGCTGATTTACTTTTCTCCCCAGAGACCTGACCAGACCTGACATTGCATTTCCATCTGCACTACTGCTGCTGCAGTACTGCTTTATCCTCTCAATTAATGACGTCATGTTGCTGTAGAATGGTTTCATTGGGCAATTTATATTTGGCCTCAGGAGCCTGAACCCTGGTTGTGTTATTTAGTGAAATATATATTTTTTATAAATATTTCCCCACATTGTGGTGAGTTACATATGAAAACATAAAAGTAGACAAAATGGCTTCCTGTTGACTCTGACGTGGTTTAATAAAATGTCCTTGTAAGTCTAACTATAGTACTTAAATGAGAATAATCAGCAGTCTCTGTTTATTGTACAACTAAATACATGTGGCACCTTGTTGTTGCAAATGACCAGTTTTTGTTGTTGACTGACGCCACCTTGTGGCCAGCACTGTTATATCCCAGTGTACTGTGTACATGTTTCTGTCTTTCTATTAGGGCTGGGCAATTACACGCAAATATATAAAAAAATAAATTTAGACCCAACTTAATCTTGCTCATGTAGGTTCATTGATTAATCAAGAAGCATTTTTTAATTATAATTGAGTTTTTTATTTCTTATATATTAACAAATCCACACAAAAATATATATACCGGTATATATTTTTATAACGACAAAATAATTTAGTCTGATTAGCCACTTAAGCCCTGCATTATACAACATTTCATTGTACAATGGTAGTGCAGTAGAAATAGTGAAAATAACTTATCTACAAGCTCACAATGCATCAAGCTTGTAGGATCTGCTATTTTCACATGAATCATAACTGAGGCAACAGTTTGAAATAATTGTCATATTGATTTTAATTCATATCACCCAGCCCTACTGTACTTCCTATGCAATTGTATTCCATGTCTAACATTTATCTGCGTTCATTTCATTTTAGGTAATGCAAGACAAGATCATATGCCTTCCTCAGGGAGTGTCTTCACCAAACCAAACCACGCCTTTGCCAGATAACACAGAACCTGAGATGGAGGCCGTATTGCCCTCGCAGTCCTACCTACCTCTGCTGAAAGAAATGAAAGGCCTGAAAACAGACTTGGACCTCCAGCAATACAGTTTCATCAATCAGATGTGCTATGAAAAGGCCCTACATTGGTATGCCAAGTACTTCCCTTATCTGGTTCTCATACACACTCTCATTTTCATGGTCTGCAGCAACTTTTGGTTCAAATTTCCTGGCTCCAGCTCTAAAATAGAGCATTTCATTATAATCCTGGCCAAGTGCTTCGACTCCCCTTGGACCACGCGGGCTCTGTCGGAGGTGTCTGGAGAAAACCCGGAGGAAAGGGACCGCAAAAACAACAGTGCCAACAGGGCCAACATTAACGTGCCTACTGGCGAGGCCAGTACAGAAAAGACGCAGTCGCTCAAGTCCACCCCAGATAGAATTGTAGTTGACAAACCCACAGCAAGTGCTCTCGATAAAAAAGAGGGGGAACAAGCAAAAGCCCTTTTTGAAAAGGTTAAGAAGTTCCGCTTACACGTTGAGGAGAGCGACATGCTCTATATCATGTATGTGCGCCAGACAGTGTTCAAGGTGCTTAAATTTCTCCTCATCATTGCGTATAACAGTGTTTTAGTGTCTGAAGTGCAGATCACTGTGAAGTGCAATGTTGACATCCAGGACATGACGGGTTACAAGCATTTCTCATGCAATCACACCATGGCCCATCTCTTCTCCAAGCTTTCCTACTGCTATCTGTGCTTTGTGGCTGTATATGGACTTACAAGCCTTTATACATCCTACTGGCTGTTCTACCGCTCTCTGAAGGAGTACTCTTTTGAGTATGTGCGGCAGGAAACGGGCATTGATGACATTCCGGACGTAAAGAATGACTTTGCGTTCATGCTGCACATGACTGATCAGTATGATCCTCTGTATTCCAAGAGGTTTGCGGTTTTCCTGTCGGAGGTCAGTGAGAACAAACTGAAGCAGCTCAATCTCAACCACGATTGGACGGTGGAAAAGCTGCGCCAGAGACTGCAGACCAACTCTAAAAACAGGATGGAGCTTCAGCTTTTCATGCTCTCCGGGCTCCCTGACACCATCTTTGAGGTGACAGAGCTCCAGTCACTGAAACTGGAGATCATTAACAACATCACCATCCCTGCCTCCATCTCTAAGCTGGAGGACCTTCAGGAGCTGTCCCTCCATCAGTGCTGCGTCAAGCTGCACACAGCGGCTACCTCTTTTCTCAAAGAGAATCTGAAAGTGTTACGGGTGAAGTTTGATGACAGCAGGGAGCTCCCACATTGGCTGTACTGCCTGCGGAACCTCGAGGAACTGTACCTCACTGGATCGCTAAGTTCTGATGCCTCAAAGAACATCGTGCTTGAGTCGTTGCGGGAGCTTAAGTGTTTGAAGTCACTGTATCTAAAGAGTAATTTCACCAAGATCCCCCAGTCTATTGTGGATGTTTCAAGCCACTTGCAGCGGTTGTTCGTATACAATGATGGCACCAAACTCGTCATGCTGAACAATCTGAAGAAAATGGTGAATCTGACGGAGCTGGAGCTTGTGCACTGTGATCTGGAACGCATTCCACACGCTGTCTTTAGTCTCACAAACCTGCAGGAGCTGGACCTGAAAGAAAATAACCTCCGCTCCATTGAGGAGATTTTGAGCTTCCAGCATCTCCGTAAACTCACGTGCCTCAAGCTTTGGCACAACGGCATCATGTATATTCCGGAGCACATCAAAAAGCTCAGCAGCCTAGAGCGTCTGTACTTCAGCCACAACAAGATTGAGATATTGCCTTCGCACCTGTTCTTATGCAACAAGCTGCGCTACCTGGACATGTCCAACAATGACATTCGATTCATCCCTCCAGAGATCGGAGTCCTTCAGAGTCTGCAGTATTTCTCTGTCACCTGCAACAAAATTGAAAATCTTCCAGATGAGCTTTTCTTCTGCAAAAAGCTCAAAACACTGAAGCTTGGCAAAAACATGTTGTCCTTGTTGTCACCAAAGATTTCATATCTAGTTCTACTCACTCACTTGGAGCTCAAAGGGAACCACTTTGAGTTTCTGCCTGCAGAGCTTGGTTTCTGTCGGGCCCTAAAGCGTAGTGGCCTTATAGTGGAAGATGTCCTGTTTGAGACGCTGCCTTCAGACACCAGGGAGATGATGAAGGCAGAGTGAGATGCCTTATGATTGAGTCATGGCGCTTGCATTATGTTAGCTGGTTATCATATTACAGTATTACACAACCTTATTTGTAGCCTATTATTAATGAAAATGTAAGTCTGTTAAAGACTCCATAATGGAAGACATTAAGTCATATATGTGTATATTTTATAGCTGTTACATGTAGCATCTAAAGGATCAATCAGCTAGATGCTTACTCTTGGTCAGCCATTGCTATTTATGAACTTAGTATTCATTGTGACTTCGTCAGACACCAAAGTTTATTAAAACATCATCAGCTGTCACATTAGGCCTCATGGAGCTATAACAGGCCGCATCAAGTTTTGACCCGTAACTCTTCAACCATAGGTAGTATAAAAAATATTGGATCATGACGCAACTCCCCATACAGGCCATGCCTATTTCCACCTGACAAGATTTCCCAGTAACTCCAAAAGTGATTCGACTTCCACAAATGCTACAACAGTGTCAGTGTGTATTGCCAAAACGTCTGTCTACCAAATTGCACACAAACTGGTCTCTGGAGTCATGTGACAATGACCGTCAAACAGGGTTTTGATACTCCACACCATTTGCCTTTAATTGTCTTCAAAAATGTGTGAGCGGGGGCCTATTCCTTACTAAAGAAATGTATCATGAACGTAACATAATCTTTCAGATGCCCATTACAGGCACCTTAAGGGGCACCACAAACAGGGACAGGTGCATGCACTGTCTGTCTTACAAACTTTATGTCCCACTCCATACTGAGTGACAAAGCCCTGCGAAGCGCACTTTTCTAGTTCCAGACCCCTTTCATTTTATTACACGTAGATCTAAAGCGAGAACCTCAGCTCTGCCTTAGCCACTAGCCTATAATGCTGTATTAGACAGATTTTTGAATATACTTTTGTATTGCTCAGAGGTAGGGATGATCAGGATTAAATACTCAAATATAAAAAGCTGTTATTTATGCCAAAATACTGTATATTAAAAGGGAATAGTATACTGGTGTTGTGCATCAGTTGAGTGTACAGACAAATTGTGTATTGAAAATAAATAAATAACCTATGTATTTTTATAAAGTTTTTAAAAAAACAAATTGGTGTGGTTCATTCAGGTTGAGAATAAAAAAAATAAAAAAATAAGTTATAGATCAAATACCTCAAGAGTTTTCACTTGATCCTACACATTGTTTGTTTAGCTTGCTGACTGCATGAACTCACGCAAATAGGCCTACTGAATGGAACTGACTAAGGGCTGGTCACACTCATAGTCAAATGGGGATGTTATAATCCATTCAGAATCATGTATAGGCCTAATTGTAACCTGTTTTTATATGTCGATATGATTATAGTCTAAATAATAAAACTCAGCAACATAATCATAAGCAATCATAAGCAAAAGCAAAAACATTTTTGGTTGTTGTAATTATTAGCTCTTCGCCCCTTCCTATCAGATCCTGCAGTAGTGCAATGAATGAAATTATGCTTGATTTCAGTGGTGTAAAGTAACTAAGTACATGTACTTAAGTACTGTAGACTACTTAAGTACAGTTTTGAGGTATTTGTACTTTACTTGAGTATTTCGAATACTTTTACTTGTACTCCATTACATCTCAGAGGCAAATATTGTAGGATAGTTTTACTCCACTACAATTATTTGAAAACATTAGTTACTCGTTTGAAGATTTTGATTATTATTTCAAAACATACATTAACCAATAGAGCATTTGACATTTATTGTGAGCTTGTAGATCTGCCATTTTCAAAACAGATTTTTATTTATTTTTTTAATTGTGAAATGGGACATTCATTCTGCATGATGGGTAGACCTACCTACTTTTATTTTTGGTACATTTTGATGCCCAAATTATACTTTTTTTATAGCCTATATAGCTACTTTTGTAGGCTTACTCAAGTAATTTTTTATTTCCCAACAGACATATTTGTAGATCATTGCAGTATTGACACTTTTTCTTATAGTTCTTTTTCCACCACTGATTGATTTTACAGTGGATTATGGATATGTGACAAAACACGTCCATAAATAGGTTTCTGCTCCACCACAGCTCAGCTGGTGCAGCAGCGTGCGCGAGGGAGGCTGCATTGTTCCGCAGCGTCGTATCGAGCGGACCCGACCATCTGAAGCGGAGCGGGGGAAGCACTAAAGCAGCTTACCAGCCTGGCCATTAGGCCTACGGTTCACTTGATGAGAAGAAAGCACGGCTTTATTATGGCGCCGCAACATCATGGGATGTAGAGACGAACAAGAAGACGCATTGTTTGGCACGGGTGTGGAGATAACTGTCCTGGATCAACTTAAGGTACGTACGGTTTCTGTATCTCTGTCAGTAACGTTGCATTGATTTACGTATATTTAGCTACAGATGACAGTGCAGTCAGTGTACACGCTGTCCAAATCACAACCGCAACATTAGTGGATGCCGAAGCTGTGAAAACTACGCTACAACGACGAAGCAAAAGCCAACTATCAAATAGGCTACACGCAACATTGAATGGGGAAATTGTCAAATATTCCTTCGACTATGCAGTTACTGTTAGCCTATCTCAATGTGTATATTAATGGTATAATCCAGATACTGCTCGTGTTATTATTATGTCTGTGGAGTGTGGACATAAATCTAATGGGCGCGTGTGCAGTTATAGCTTGTCTTAACCAGCTTTGCAGCCTTGTTGTGATTAATTTATCAGAAATAGTTTTGATGCATACATCCCAAAGCAGAAATGTGTGTCGCTCATAAAGGGTGCAGTGTAGCCTATCTAATGTTGACTGAATATGTTTCGCTGCTATCATGGCCCAGCCCACAGGACGGATAGGAATCGGATGATGTCCTGTCATGCTCAACTGAATAGCACATTGCTTATTTTATTTTATTTTAGCGAGAGAGAGAAACAGGGAGGGCGGGATAGAGAATTCGGATCCGGGCCAGTTGCATGGAGGCCTATTCGTGTGGGTGTGCCCCATGGGCCATGGCCAAATTGGCCATGAGTAGCACTTTATAACGGTATAACAAATGAAACACAACTGTGCAGTTATGACTATGCTATTAGGCTATGAATAGATAGATAACAATACAGTGATTAGGCCCCACTGCTAACTGAGCCAATAGGCCTATTAGTGATGTCCCTGATCACAATGTAGGTCTATTTATTAGTTCTGCAATAAAGTTGGGACATTAAATCTAATACTCTATATTTATCAACACATTATTATACATATTATGACATTTAGTATGTATGTACCTATGTATGTATGTATGTATGTATGTATGTATTAGGGCTGAAACGATACATTTTAATAGCGATTCGATACATATCACGATACATGGTTGACGATACGATACATGGACGATATTGGTTCATTCATAGCGATACGATACGATTCGATTCAATGATTTAAAATCGATATAGTAACTATTTAGCAAAGAAATTAAATCTGTGTGAAAGGTGTGGATAGTGCAGGTTTTTTAGGGGAAACATGTATTATTATGGATATAAATAAGTGAACACAGTAATTTTCTGCCAAACACATGGACATTGTATATTAACAAACCTGCAACTTGACATGAACCCAGAGATTACACACATTTATCGATAGACCAGTGTAGCTATATGGAAAGGAAAAGTAATTAAACCACTCCTTTAATTTTTTCTTCTTAAAAATGCTAAATACAATGCCCGAGTAGGTAGTATCGATACTTGCACTGCCGATTCGATACGATACAAAATAAAAGCATACGATTAGCTGTGGCATTAAAGGAGTAGTTCACCTCCAAAATGACTTTTTTCTATTGATTACTCACCCCATGGAGACTTGATTTCAATAATATTTTTTAGTTTTTTTTGTTGCATTCCTAAGACCATACTTTGATTACAATAAATTTACCCCATTGATTCCGCATGGTAAATTTTCTAGAATCAAATTTTTGTCTTAGGAATGCGACAAAAACTAAATAATATTATTGAAATCAATTCACCACGGAGTGAGTAATCAATAGAAAAAAAGTCATTTTGGGGGTGAACTACTCCTTTAAGGCCACTGTGGCCTCAAGTCATGCCATTGGTTTGAGGGGCACAATGCCAAACTGAGGGGCAACCGCGGCCATGGCCTTTATGGCCTCCATGAAATTCCTGCCCTGATATACACACAGACACAGTACATACATATATACGGCCTACAGTAGTGTCATTGCTGTAACCTGGTATCTGGAATGTGATGCTGTTGCTGCAGGGCGAACTATGGGGTAGCATATAGCTCTGCTCCATAGCATTAGAGGGAGAACTCCTCTAACGCTATGGACCAGAGCTAGGGGTAGCATATACTGTAGTATAATTTAAATTTAGTATGATTTCTTAGCCCCACCACCTAGCCGCATATATATATATATATATATATATATATATATATATATATATATATATATATACATACACACACACACACACACACACACACACACACACACACACACAATACGGTAGTATACATACTGTATATATAAAGAAACTAATAGTTGCACCATCTAATCTACAACTTTGTTTTGCAGGGATGTTTACTCTCACAGAAGTTGCCTCTCTGAACGACATCCAGCCAACGTATCGAATACTGAAACCATGGTGGGACGTGTTCATGGATTACCTTGGGATTGTCATGCTGATGTTGGCCATATTTGCTGGAACAATGCAATTGACTAAAGACCAGGTGGCTTGCCTTCCTGTCCTGGAAAGTTTTAATGGGCCGGGGCAATTTGCAACCCAGCAGCCAGCTGTGGCAGCGGCTGGCCCATGGGAGGAAGAAACCAGAGCCAGGCAGGAGAAAGCAGCACCCCTCATGGCTAACGACCTGGCAGAGAGCATTCTCCACAAAATGCACTTTACACCATCAGAAGCATTTGGGCAGCCTCTCCCCACAGGTGTCAGAACCAAGTTGGATTTTCAGCAGTACGTTTTCATTAATCAGATGTGCTACCATGTTGCCCTCCCATGGTACTCCAAATACTTCCCATACCTTGCTCTGATCCACACAATTGTATTGATGGTCAGCAGCAACTTCTGGTTTAAATATCCAAAGACGAGTTCAAAAATAGAACATTTTGTCTCAATTTTGGGGAAGTGTTTCGAGTCACCCTGGACGACAAAAGCCTTGTCAGAGACAGCATGTGAGGACTCGGAGGAGAACAAGCAGCGCTTGACCGGTGCTTCCTTCCTACCGAAGCATTTCTCAACAAGCAGCGAAGAGGGAAGTCCAAACCAATCCGCCGCGAAGCTTGTGAAATCTGAGGTCAAGTTTTCGACTGAAAAGCTTGTGGTGGAAGTTCCAATCATGACCATATTGGATAGGAAAGACGGTGAGCAGGCAAAAGCCCTGTTTGAAAAAGTGAGGAAGTTTCGCACCCATGTAGAGGACAGTGACACGATTTACAAGCTGTATGTTGCTCAATCTGTGATCAAAACAGTGAAGTTCATTTTGATCCTGTGCTACACAATGACATTTGTCGCTGCCATAGATTTCAACCATGTATGTGAGCCAGAAATAAAGCATTTGACAGGATATGCCAAATTTCAATGCACCCATAACATGGCATTCATGTTGAAAAAACTTCTTGTCAGTTATATTGCTCTCATATGTGTATACGGCATGGTCTGCATATACACACTGTTCTGGCTCTTTCGACGACCTCTCAAGGAGTATTCCTTCGAAAAAGTCAGAGAGGAGAGCAGCTTCAGTGACATTCCCGATGTTAAGAATGACTTTGCTTTCCTCCTGCACATGGTGGATCAGTATGATCAGCTGTATTCAAAGCGTTTTGGCGTCTTCCTCTCTGAAGTCAGTGAAAACAAGCTACGGGAGATCAGCTTGAACCACGAATGGTCCTTTGAGAAACTGCGGCAGCATGTTACCCGCAACGCTCAGGACAAGTTGGAGCTTCATCTCTTCATGCTGTCTGGAGTGCCGGAAGCTGTGTTTGACCTCACTGATTTGGAAATCCTCAAACTGGAGTTGATCCCGGAGGCCAGGATAACGGTGAAGATTTCACAAATGACGAATCTCCAGGAGCTGCACTTGTATCACTGTCCTGCTAAAGTTGAGCAGACCGCATTCATTTTCCTTCGCGACAATCTACGGTGCCTTCACGTAAAATTTACAGATGTTGCTGAGATCCCCACTTGGGTATACTTGCTGAAGAATTTAAGGGAACTGTACTTGGTTGGTAATCTGAACTCTGAAAACAACAAAATGATTGGACTAGAGTCTCTCAGAGACCTCAAACATCTGAAGATTTTGCATCTCAAGAGCAACCTCACAAAGATCCCGACAAACATAACTGATCTCTCACCTCACCTGGTCAAGTTGGTGGTTCATAACGATGGCACAAAACTTGTGGTGTTGAACAGCTTGAAGAAAATGTTGAATCTAGCAGAGCTAGAGCTTCACAATTGTGAACTGGAACGAATCCCTCATGCCATTTTCAGTTTGACCAACCTGCAGGAGCTTGATCTGAAGTCCAATAACATTCGCACCATTGAAGAGGTCATCAGCTTTCAGCATCTCAAAAGGCTGATTTGCCTCAAACTCTGGCACAATAACATCATCACCATTCCGTTGTCAATAAGCCAAGTCAAAAACATTGAGTCGCTCTATCTGTCACACAACAAACTCGACTCTCTGCCCGCACCATTATTCAACATGCTCAAGTTAAGGTACCTGGATGTAAGTCACAACTCAATAGTGGCAATACCGTTGGAGATAGGCTTTCTCCAGAATCTCCATCACTTTGCCATCACAGGCAACAAAGTTGAGGTGGTACCCAAGCAGCTGTTCAAGTGCACCAAACTGAGGACATTATGCCTTGGCCACAACTGTATCTCTGTCCTTCCTGAGAAAATTGGCCAACTCCTGCAGCTGACACACCTGGAACTGAAGGGAAACTGCCTCGACAGACTCCCAGTGCAGCTTGGCCAGTGTCACCTGCTCCGCAGGAACGGCCTGATTGTGGAAGACCATCTCTTTGACTCTCTCCCGCAGGAGGTGAAGGAGGACATCAATCAGGAATCCAATGGCACTATTGCAAATGGAGTGTAGGGGTTCAGCAGTGGTCACATCCTATATTGGATCACAAAGGTTTCAGACAAGTGTTTCATATCGTAGATCAAGGCAAAGCTATTTGAATTATTTCATGCTACAGTATGCAAAGGAAAAGTTTTGCTCAGGGCCGAGTTGTAGCACTGTGCATACCAGGTAGCTGTCACATATACTGTACAGCATTAGATGATTACTGTCTGGTAGTTTATTTTGCTACTATATCCATGTTTTAATGCTAGCGTTGAGTAGGGATGTAACGGTATAACAGTTAAAAGTACACAGCCGTATACTTTTCTGCAAAGCAAAATGCTTGTTTGGTTTTCCAATGGGCCAATGTACGTTTTAACTAAAAGTGGGGCATACTGTGTACTGTATACCATGGTATTTTGGTAGATTCCGTATACTGTTACATCCCTAATGTTGAGCGCATCATGTTTCCACTTTCCAGCTACATACAAGTGACTCCTGTAATCTGTGTATAATTCAGTGTTTTCTTTTTTAATCATTTCATCTTGGATATGAGTATGTAATTAACAATTAACCAACTCAATCACTTTTTGAACACAGTCTTTACATACTGTAGCTGAAATGTTGCCAATCACTGTGTTATACCATCTTTTCACAAACATAACATTTTGGCTTTCTTTAATTGCTAAATGCTTGATGAATGTTTTGCATTGACAGTCTCTCCTCCTGCTCCATCTCATGATTAATGCAGCAAAGTAGTGAGAGTAAATAAAAAATGAATATTGACATATTCATGCTGCAATCTGGAAGAGTTAAATGCACTTAAAACATTGTGCACTCAGTCAATAGACCAAAACATCATTACGTCACCACAACACAAGCTTACTTCTGGGTGGATAACTCTGACATTGCTGTCTGATTAAGCATCTATGGGTGTTTACAGGGTTCTTATTTTCGTATAAGTAGCCTACGCTTTTTCGGAGGATTGACCAATGCACTTTGCATTCGGTGTGCGTATGTGGGATGCCTGTGTGTGTTTGGACTTCAAACCATGAACATTGATAAAGCCCTAGGTCTAATTCAATACATAGATTTGGCTTTACAGCCCCAAACACAACATGATTTTGGAATAATTGCCAAGCCAATGTTTCGTTCAAGGTGCTTTCCTGTTTACCGCTGCAGGTAGGCTGACCAGATGCAACAAATCCACCCAGAAATACGGTCAAATACCTTACCTCCGATCCATTTGTTTACAAACATTCTGATTTGGTCTATACAGAAAGTATAGAGGAGAACAAAATGGTGTATTGTTGAACAAAACTGTACATGTTGGCTCATTAAGCTCAACACATACAAAACATTCTCAAGATCTTTAGGCTAGTAACACTGTTTGTTTTCATGCAGAGGAGTATTACGAAAATGGTCTGTGTGTACAATTGTTTGACAACTTTCTGTTCAGTTAAACAGAAATTATGTCTGTCATTTATTTAAAGTCAGATATTTAAGTTTGCACTGAACATTTCTATTTGTATTTTTTATGTTTTGCTCTGTAAACAATTCTTTTGAAAGACCTTATGACATGTTTATGACCCGGTCTGCATTTGAGACACGTGTGGGACACGATCAACACAATCCTGAATTATTTTTTGTGTTCAATCTGTGTTTTTAGATATGTTAGTATTTCAGCATGCTACAACTGGTCATATGATGCATTTTGCATCATATGACCAGTTGTAGCATGCTGAAATCGGCTGAAATACTAAAATATCTAAAAACACAGATTGAACACAAAAAATAACTCAGGATTGTGTTGATCGTGTCCCACACAACAATAAAATAAGATCTGGTTGTCCCAGAGGTGACCTGGTCCTTTAAGGTCGCTGTTCTCAGCCTCCTCCCTTAACCACGATAACCAATAACTGTCTTTTTGGCATCACTGCACTGATCTCTTAATAACTCAACAACTATATAATTAGTTTGCATGGTCCCCCAGGGGTCGATCCTTGACCACTTCCTGACTTCCTTTTTTTCCCGCCTCCTAAACCAATTTTCTTTTGCCAAACAATTTGCCGATCTACAGCTCAGGCTCACAATGCACCGCAAAGCTTGTAGTTCTGATAATTTCGCCTATTACAAAATAGGAGGGAGTGGACACAAGGGTTAATGGCATTTCATGGGGTCTTCAGAAATGTAACACTGATGCTGACCATAGTAGCACTATTGTGACAGATTTGCAGGTCTACAATGACCATGTATTGGAGAGGAACCCAGGGGCGTCACACCAAATTCTGGGCCCTGGGTACAAGGATTCACTGCGGGCCCACCCATGAATGTTAACTATTGAAAAATAGCAGATATACAAGCTCACAGCTGCAAGCTTATTTTTGAAAAATCGTGAAAATGTGTGCAAGAAACCTATGTTTCCATGTCAGTTGTGATCAAACTTTTTCATGTGAAGGACCCCCAAGATGATATGTATTTGGCCACGGACCCCCATCTCAAAATATTTAATTCCAGGGACCCCCCCAGAAGCGAAATTTGAGTTACAAATGTTCGCTTAAAAAAGACATTACATTCAAAGATTTTCACACATTTTCACGACTTTTCAAAAATAGCAGATCTACAAGCTTGCGCTTGTATATCTGCTATTTTTCAATAGCTAAAGTTACTAGGGCCCCTCCACCTTGGGCCCTAGTAACTCAGTCCCCCCCCCCCCCCCCCCCTTGTGACGCCCCTGGAGGAACCTATAGTGTAGTTCAGATCTCATCACAATATGGGATATTCTAAATAGCCTTGTTTATTTTTGCTCTGTTTATTGTGGAAACCATATAAAGTTTTCTAAAATGTGAATGACTTATTTTTTGCAGATAATATTTTCTTTTTTTTTTAATGTTCAATATTGCTACGCACAATATATTATTTTGTTATATGCTGTTTTAAGACGGCACAGTTTACCCCAACACAAACCCATTTTGAGTATAATCGTGTCTTGTTAAACAAACACAAATAATGTCTTGCTGTGTATTTTTTTTTACAAGACGAGGGATGCACTGTATTTATCAAATGTAGGCCTAAATGTTCGATTGTTCCAAATATCCTTTGAATGCCTCTGAGTAAATGAAAAAACTTCAGTCATTTCAGAACAGAATCCCATACTGAATAAAATATTTATAAAGCTATAAATATCCTGCACACTATGTAACTTGCAATGATGTGTCGATGCATTTATTGAGGCATTTTGGTGCTAAACCTTCATGAGGGGAGCCGTGTATTCAATATACAAAATCTAATTCCTGACGAATAACGCATGGTTGCAGTGTGTGTCTGTGTGTGTGTGTGTGTGTGTGTGCGTGCGTGCGTGCGTGCGTGCGTGCATGTGTGTGCGTGTGTGAGACGTGTGAAAGAAACCTTTTTGTACATGTGCATGTGCATCTTCTATAGATAGCATAGCTACTTGATGAGAATAATAATTCTACATTTCTGAAGTGATAGTTATCCATGTTCATTTAAGTCTGAAAGAATTAAAGGTAGGGGGAAATATTTTCTTTGGTTGAAATAAGCGTCAAACTCTATATTCTGGTAGTACTCATTGCTATAGTGTTTGTTCAGTAACAGACCTATAGTATTAAACAAAAAAAATGCATTTTCAGTTTGGGATACCAATTTTATACAATCAGGATAAAGACCGTACAGCAGGGGTCTTCGACAGGGGGTCCGGGACCCCTAGGGGGTCCTCAGAGTTACTACAGGGGGGCCGCCAAATCTTAGTGATTTTAAATTAACAACTTGAACCCACGCATCCCTATTCTGAGGAGAACGTTAGCCAAAAATAGCAGATCTACAAGCTCGAAGATTTGAAGCTTGAAGATCGTCTATTTTTGGCAAATAGGTTTGGTGTAGCGGCAAAAAAGAGCAGACCAAGTAGGCCTACAGATTGAAAGGTCAAGTTAACTAAAAACACGAATCCAGCATAGACTGATGACAGTGCTGTCAAACAAGTCTATGTTTCTATCTATGAAATTGATGAAAATCTGCATCACACATTTATACAATATGTAGAGGGGGTCCCTGCTTCATCTCTCTCTCAGCTAAGGGGTCCTTAGCCTGAAAACGTTGAAGACCCCTGCCATACAGGATACAGATTAAACATTGAAATTGGAAGTGATAACACAAAGAAATGAGCAGACCAAATTGGAACTGGAACTCTATAAAAAGGACCTGATAAATGGGTAGGCTACTCTCTCTCCTGGTTGGCTGTTCAATTATGATCTACTGTACATCTATTGTCACAAATTAAAACACTGACAGACGCATCAAGCAGAGAGTACAGAGATGAACTTGTGAGATAATCAAAATGGAAATACGTTCAGAATTCAAATTATTCCTGTGATCTTCAGATTATTAAATTGATATTGAAATGTACAGTATTACCAACTCCTTAACTCATGCAAGAAACATGGCTTCTATCAGTTACACTTACAGTATACATCTTGGCAAGTAATGCCCTCATGTGGTAATGCCTTGTTACTACATTCTATTCATTCTGGCTGTTTTCAATAGGGCCAGTGGTGAAAGACATGGTAAAAAGAGCTCAATATTACAAATATGATTTATCCTGAGTGATTTAGGACATTACCAGTTGTACTTTTCATGTTGTGTACTGTAGAGCAGTACACAACATGAAAAGTGGCAGAATGTAACAAATAATGCATATATTATTACAGCAAATATATAAACAAAATAATGTGCACACACGCACGCACGCACGCACGCACATGCACACGCACACACACACACACACACACACACACACACACACACACACACACACACACACACACACACACACACACACACACACACACACACACACACACACACACACACACACACATACACACACACACACACACAGGGGCAACACAGTGGTTACATAGCCTTAAAGGGGTAGGCCTATCTCACTTTAAAACACATTTACTCAGACTTTTGAGTGCACCGCATTTAGATATTTGATATTCATCTTACAGACACACCCTCATCCTATATAAAAGACCAAGCCAGAGTAGACTTTAAAATGACCCCGGAAGTGGCAACACAGTTCCTTCCCTTGTAGTAGTAGGCTGTTAAGTAGTAGACTATGAGACAACAGGTGAACTTAGAGAAATTCCAAGGCACTCCGCTGAGTCTAGTTTAAAAACCTTTATTATTAAATTGTGGCTTTCCCAGCTAGCTAGGCAAACATGTTGTGAGCTTGTAGATCGGCTATTTTCAAATAGTCTAGGTATGAAATAGGGCTAAAGTGGTTAATGTATGTTTTATAATATTATAATGTATATCCACAAGTAACTAGTAATTAAAGTCTCCAAATAAATGTAGTGGAGTAAAAGTACAATATTTGGATCTGAGATGTAGTGGGGTAGAAGTAAAAGTACAGAGAATTGGAAATAAAGTACAAATACCTCAAAATTGTACTTATGTAAAGGAGTAGTTCACCCCCCAAATTACTTTTTTTCCCACTATCGATTATCGACTTGACTCACGCCATGAATACTTTTTAGTTGTTGTCGCATTCCTAAGCAAAATAAATGTAACCCCGTTGATTCCGGATGATCCGGAATCAATGGTCTTACAAAGAAAATGGGCTTTTTAAAAAAAATATAAAAATATTATTGAAGTCTCCACGGGGTGAGTAATCGATAGAAAAAAAGTAATTTGGGGTGTCGCGTGAACTACTCCTTTAAGTAAATGTACTTACTGTAGTTACTTGACACCACTGGGAGCATGGCAGGAACGTGCTGGGCCCCTGATTCATCCCGGGAAAAAGAGTTGGAGAGGCCCTCATATAGAGAGAGATCTCTCTCTATAGCGCTGCTGCTACTCAAAGATTTGCCATTTCAGATCATGACAAAGTGACAAGCCAGTGGGCCAATTATTGTACATGAGTTATATTTTGTTGTTGTCGGGTGGAAACCTTGTATGTCCAAAACCGTTTGTTTTGTATTTATCATTTTAAAAATGATTTAAACTAGTGAAAACAGCCGATCTACAAGCACACAACGCCTCGCACCGCGAGGCGTTGTGTGCTTGTAGATCTGCTGTTTTCACTACTTTTGTGCAACAGCCTTGTATGATGAAGCAGGGCTTTGCTTTGCGAAAAAAAATTATACATTTGAAACTTGGATATACAAGGTTTCTGCCCGACAGTGATGATTTACTTTGTTGGCCGCCCAGCCCCCAAAATGGAACGAAGGACGACATTTTATTTAAACTTTTTTCCTAATGGCCGGCCTGAACCGGCCGGGAATGAACCGGCCGTTCGGGAGTTGTCCCGCTTTTCCCAATGGCCAGCACGTCCCTGGAGCATGGAATATGAATGAGGTAGTAAAGGTGCAGTGAGACAGACAGGCCATACTGCATGACTGTGACCTGGTACTAAAGGTGCAGTGAGACAGACAGGCCATGCTGCATGACTGTGACCTGGTCTGACAGTATGAATGAGGTAGTAAAGGTGCAGTGAGACAGACAGGCCATGCTGCATGACTGTGACCTGGTACTAAAGGTGCAGTGAGACAGACAGGCCATGCTGCATGACTGTGACCTGGTCTGACAGTATGAATGAGGTAGTAAAGGTGCAGTGAGACAGACAGGCCATGCTGCATGACTGTGACCTGGTCTGACAGTATGGTTGTTAGAGCCCTGCTGTCAGGCCAACCCAGAAAACACAGCCTCTGTTGGATGCAAATCATTATTTTCCCTCTCCTTGGAATCAAGAAATGGCCTCATTCCTTGCCGCTGATATTCAGCATATAATAGCTTGCTGTGATTCCCATTATGTGGGCCAGGGCCCACTGGTGGGGCCAAGTTATTAGGAATAAATAATAAATAAACGCTCGCACACACAGAGTTATTTGGTGCAATAAAGCTTTATTGCACCAAATAACTCTGTAACGTTTCGAGCACAAAGCTCCTCCTAAGACTCTGTTTGAGGAAGAGCTTTGTGCTCAAAACGTTACAGAGTTATTTGGTGCAATAAAGCATCTGTTGCATTGGAGCCCTCAGCGTGAAAGTGTTTATTTATGTTTTATTCCTACAGTTCGTCGCTCAGCACCTGCCCAAACATGGGTTAGGGATGTTCATGTCTGCTCTCTCTTTTCATGCCTCCAAATTATTATCCATACACCAAGATTTAAAAGATAATATAACATACCAGTAAGACTCCCTAATCGGGAGATAAGCGACCGTCAGGTCGCAGCGTGATTTTAGGGCAAAATGTGTAGGAGCAGTGTCCAAAAATGTGTTTGAAAAAATCGGCCTGATGGTGGCGCTAAATGGGACAGATCCATGTTGATGACATGAGCGTAGAGCAAGTGTGTACCGATTTGCGTGATTTTAGGGCAAAATTTGCAGTGTCCAAAAATGTGTTTTGCAAGAATCGGCCTCATGGTGGCGCTAGAAGAGGGGTATGTGAGAATTGATGGGTGGAGGTTGTGGTTTGGCAGGCAAGGAGTGTGTGTGACAGACGGACTGACGGACAGCTGGTCGTGGTTTTGATAGTAACTGCGACCTGACGGTCACAATAAGGTAAAAAATATATACATTTTGATACCAATAAATGCGAACTTAAAGTATACTATGTTGGTTCCATTGATCCAAGCGGGAACACAATCTAATTGAGTTCATCGTGACCAGGGTCCCGTGGTCTGTACTTGGCCCCGTCCTTTTTTCCCTTTACACCAAATTGACGAAAATAGCCAGATCTGCAAGCTTGTAGATCTGTATATTTTCACAGAATGTTCGCCTATTTTCACCAAATGTTCGCACACAGTAGCGTGACATTATTCAATCTCTTCCTGGTCTATCCTGCCTGTGCCTGTGTGTCCTGTTCCTTCAGCCAGTTGTGAAAGTAAACCTGTTTTACCCCATAATCCCTGCCTACTCTTTCGCTCTTGCGCTTGGGTCCTGCTTAAAACTGTGACACTTGTGTCAACACCATGGTCAACAACACCAGTTGGCAGCTTTGATGTCTCCTGCCCAGCAAAATAATCAAGAGCACGGCTCACAAGTGATGGGCTGTAATTGGGACATGTTGTATTTTTTTAAAGGGGAAAAAAAGGCCACCGCGTGATTTTGATGGCTGTTTTTGCCCTGCCACCTTTTTGAGACACCCCTGTCCTGTGCCCACGGGGAAGGAAGGCTTGTCACTTATTAAGGAGTCTGTTGCGGTGAAGTGACAGATGTCCTGATGTGATCTGTCTGCATCTTTGGCCTCCGTCTGTCTTGTTAGTACACATGGTTAAGAGTGGTGTGTGGGAGTGCTGTTCTTTCATACATGTTAAATGGATTGGAAGGTCTCTTCCACTGTCATGTGGGCCGATTCCAACTTCCCCTGCAGAATTTCTACATCGTCGTGTGACTGTGGTGCTCAGGCACGTGCACACATTGACATCAAAGGGGGCTTGAGCCCGTGCACTTGTATCCGCCTGTAAAAATTGCCCTCTCCAGACCATGAATTTTTACTATGGTGAAAGAAATCTCTTTCCATGCCATACCTGAAGGCAGCATTCAAGAGAATTGCCTTGTCCAAAGTCTCCTGAACTTGAATGCAGCATCTTATGTTGGAAGAATTGCCCTCTCTGTGTAGAAATCCATGCCGTACACCACATTTCCAGTATTGACTTGATTATGCTTAGTTCAGTGTGGTACCAAGCAACGAAAATAGCCGACCTCCAAGCTCACAACGCGCCGCACTGTGACGCGTTGTGAGCTTGGAGGTCTGCTATTTCCGATATTTTCAACATAAGGCCCTTTTAGAATTGTCAGCCCCTGCCTCTCAAACATTCTCTGCACGTGGCACTCATCGGTGTACAGCACGTTCCTAATTGGAAATCGTTATTTTCGGCGAGCGACACCGTCTTACGACAGACCCTGCAGTCTGCTCATTAGGGTTGGGTATCGTCGGCGATACTTTTAATGGTATCGATTCACAGACATCGATAATATCGAGTATCGGTTCACGTAAAAATGAACGATACCTTGTTTCCTTTTGAATATACCCCTTGTAGGTCGCATGCGTAACAGTTGGGCTACTGAAAGTTTAATGACTGCTTTAGTAGGCTACACTTGTTACTGTGAAAATAGCTGAGAAAATGGTATCGAAAAAGGTATCGTATTGATTCGCAGGTATCGAAAAAGGTATCGTATCGATTAAAAGGTGAACGATACCCATCCCAGTCTGCTCATCTCCACCTGTATTCAAGACCTTTCTCCTAGTCCTGTGGGCTCTGATGTTTGGGGTTCACTGAACCATCTCTAACTCTCCATTTTTGCCGTGCTTTGCCCCCTGCTGGGCAGAGGAAGATTAGAGCTCAGGTCCTCGGGTGTCTTATCCCACCCTCTCACGTCCTCACACACTCCTCTCCCTTCACCCAACCTCTGAGATTCCAATCCTTTTAGCTTCTTCCTCAGGTAAAAATTGCCAAGGACCTTGTGAGCCCTGGGTTCCCCTGGAGGTAAAATCTATAATGGAGTTTTGATTCGAGCAAGACGGGCCTTGAAAATGGACTTCTTTAAGTAGATAGCTGCCTCACAGAAGGTCAACGGTACTCCGGGTGGACACAACATGCCACAACAGTGCTGGAAAAAGCTAGAACAAAAGAAACAGTTTTACTCTAAAGAAGGCGACCTGCAGAAACCGATGTAAATAAAAATTCAAAGATGATGGACTACTTCTTAAACACTTACTAAATAATAAATGATTCACACAGCAAACTATATATATATATATATATGTCACGGTTTTAAAGAGAACCAGGGCATTCGAGACGCGGAGCACTCGTGGTGCGGCACGGGGCGGAGCAAGCGGTCGCCAATACAACGTACTCCAGGCGGTGCGCCGCTCTATTGTCCACGACACTGCGAGCGGCTACCGAAGCCCCCCTGTATCCACGAAGCCCAAACGAGTTACGAGGCCCCCCTGGGTCCACGAAGCCCCAAGCGGCGCGAAGGCCAGCGGACCTTGGTCCTGCTCTTCGCCCCCGAGCGCCGCAGGCGCGAGTGGCCGCGAAGAGCGGGCCAGGGCCGCGCGGCCGGCGGAGCGCCGCGCGAGTTACGAAGCCGTGGTGAATGCAATCGTTATATTTATGCCCAGGCCGTAAGGCCTGGGCAAGCGCACGTTAAACGCCCTGTCCAAGTGACTACAATGGAGCTAATGGCTAGGCTAGGCTAGGCTAGGCTAGGCTAGGCTAGTAAATAAAGAGTAAACACTTCCGGTCTGCGGCGAGTTCAAAGCGTGACGTAACTCTCTTATCCAGTGGCTGACGTCGCCATCTGGTGGTGATTAGTGTGTGGTGAACTACAAAACGAGCGCTCTTACCGAGGTCTCCCTGAGTTACCCATTTACCCTGTAACATATATATCCACTGCATTGGGTTCTCTAACCTAATGCAGTGATTATTTTGCAAGTGTTTCTGTGTGCATAGAAATCACATGTTTGTGTTATCCTTAGCGTTTTCATATAAACTGGAAGTAAATCAAACAAATTAACAATTATCATATGTTGCTAAAACAAATGAATGAAACATAATTGCTCATATCTTTAAAGAACCAGTTCACATGATCACAACATTTTTCTCCAGTAATGCTTCCTGTTACTCAGAGTAAAAGATAGAGGGCACCATAACCTTAGGATTGAAATTATTTCTGCAGAGCCTCAAGACAAGGAATTCAAGTAATAATCTAGTGTAATGAGACATTTCATTTTTCAGCAATATTAACACTTTTATTCTTATGAGTTACACAACTACTATTATGTTTTTTTACCCCTTTTATTTTATTTTATTGTTTTTAGACATGTTTGTGTGAAATCCTGGAATCTTGTAGCTATTATTGTTTGTTATATCAGTTGATCAGACGTGTTTGATAAACAGCGAGCAACCCCAAAGCAAGATGTTCCAGGCTGTTTGAAGAGTGACAGACATTCAGTATCAGATATTTCACACACAAAAAAATGGTTCATTACCACTTCATTGATGTATCCTCCACTGACTTTCAATTATTCATCAGCCACTCAAAAGGCTGTTTGCTCTGCCACAATTTACGCTTGATATCAAAACAGAAAACACATTTCCACTGCAGCCGTAATCGTGGTTAATCAGCATCATTTAATGCACTTAGCACCAGTGTTTCAAATTAAAACGAAACACTTCGCCGCCTCCAGTTATTCGAATCGATGGTGGGTTTGTCAAAAAATGATGCAATTGGTCATTACCTCACATCGGGGTCCTCTGAGACACAATGTTGTCTGACAGTTGGATACTCACTCTGACAGCCCTCAAACTTGTTGAGCTTTCTCTAAATACTTGCCATTGCAATGAGTTAAACATCCCCCGGAGGCACAGAAGAGTTTTCCTTTTGAACAAACACCCGGGGGACGCTAAAGCTGGGACTGCAGTGCACAGGAAACTGGAGGTCTTATGGAGAGGGTTGTTTGGGTTTATCTAATGGTACAAGTGGATAATTTCTCCTGCCACTGCAGAGAGATATAGAGAGAGAGAGAGAGAGAGAGAGAGAGAGAGAGAGAGAGAGAGAGAGAGAGAGAGAGAGAGAGAGAGAGAGGGAGGGAGGGTGGAGTGTTTAAGATGGAATCTTTATCTTGGCTTAATTTCCCATGCTCAAGCAGAGTGGAGGATTTTTTTCCTGTACAGATCTCTTTGTCAGATCCTACCTACCCATGGAAGACCCAGGGGCGCTGGGAGAACATACGCGTTCACCTAGATTTGCCTTCCAGCCCACTTCTCTTCAGCGATAGCACCCTCTCCCCCGCCGGCTTCTTTGTGTAGAGGAAAACGAGAAAGCATTTTGGAAATCAAATCTCAGTTTGTCGGTTGTAAAAGTGGAGCACACTTCAATTTGAATAGATTTATTTCTGTGTAATTGTTCTGAGCACATACATGGAAGAGAGCCCCCTCCTTCCTTATACTTCCACATACAGTAATAATAGTCATGATGTAAAGTTTTGCTCTGTCAGAGTGCCTCTCTCTCCCCCTGAAGCCTGAGTTTCACTTAGTTGTTTGAGGGTGTCTCACACCAACAACATGCAATCTACAAGCTCACAACGTGTCACAGTGCAATGCGTTGTGGGCTTGTAGATCTGCTATTTCCGCCGCGCAACACTTCCACGCAAATAACTTAATTAGCTTAACCCATACCAGTGAGATTGTCTGATTACAAGGCGCCCGCATTATCATCTGAAATCTGTTATCTGCCGTGACTGCCACCTGTCAGTGATAATAGTTACCCATTACAGTCCAATTAGCTTTGCACTCGCTAATCTGCGCTTCATTGCTCATGGCACTCGGCAGGAAAGCGAAAACTAAGCCCCAAGTGTGCCCGTGGTCTCCCATGGCCAGATATCCGCGTGGGAGAATGCAGCCAACGTACGACAGTCATCACTGTCAGGGAGGAAGTGTGCAACGACAACACTGCTGGGACAAAGCAAGGTGCTGCTGGTGAAAACCTGAGGTGAGGTGGAACAGTGCGGGGTGGCGGGGGGGAGGGGGAGGGGGATGCAGCAAGGAGTCCCCCAGCTCCCAGCCTGTGATGACCAGAGTGTCCATCAGTGAGGTCTCCCGGGTGCCCACGGAAACAGCAGCGCTGGCAGAACTAAAAAACACCCACCCTGGGAAAGTGCTTTTTCTCCCGCCAGACGCAGAGTGATGGATTGGGCCGGCCGGTGCACACAATGCATTTGTGAAGAGAAGGGGAAAAAAAACAAGGTCTGGCAGAAAAACACTTCCACTTTACTCCTAGATGGCACTAAAATATTAAACAGTTCGATATTTATTTCATTATTCCGAGCATGGGTTGTGAGAACGGACGGACACACAAAGGGAGGGATACAAAACAAAAAGATTTAAAGTCGGCATAGACTGTGCTATTTGAAGTAGACAAAGAAAAACCCTGATTAATATTTCAACATAGTCTTTTTTTTCCCTCACAGCAAAACACTATATTACTGTCTTCTAAAGTCCTTCAAATGACCACTGAGGTCATTTAAAAAAAAAAAAAAAAAAACAACAACTTGGGGATAGTTTTCCAGAGGCCTGCTCAGCGCAACTGAGCTCACGCTGCTCTCTGAATGATGGAGACATTGTTCTCTGGAGGCGTCCGCTGAGAGATATGGACCGTACCAGCTCGCCTCAAGAGTCAACACTATCGACTCGAATCACTGCATCCTTCCACATGTGTCCCCATTTCCTTTGAAGGTGAACACCATCATTGATATCCACCAACAGCTTACTTAAGCCCGATTCTTACTTCGTCACACGACGGCATTGCGCGCCAAAAATAACAGATCTACAAGCTCACAGGGTGTAGCGGATGACACGCTGTGAGCTTGTACGCCGGCAATGTTTGGTATGCAACATGACAAAGTATTAATCAGGCTTTACATAGGGATTTTCTTCGGTTCCGTATTAATTAATGCAAGCCTTTTCCTTAAATTAGCCCTCTGAGGAGCTATAACTCAAATTCCTGTATTTATGAAAGTAATAGGTCGGAAGAAAATGCTAAACTGAAATAATTATGCAGTCCAACACTTTGCTTTGAGAATAAACTGCAAGAAAACTGATGAAATATGAATGTGTGTTGGGTGCAAAGATGGTTAAATATTTACAATCCTGTGTTAGTCTACAACCCCAGTAAAAGATGCTAGTCAACAGCAATAATTGCCTTGCTGCAAAACCTTGCACTTAATTTGTGGACTCATTGTGTGCTAAGGCAAGTTTAGACCTCTACTTTCTTTCTCAAAGCAGAAAACAGGGAAATGTTGTCTTTAGAAACGCTGCTGTATCTGACGCGGGGCTCCATGCGGGACGTCTTCTGGTGAAATCAGGCAGGTGCTTGCATCTTAAGCAGCCCATATTGTTGGTAAGAAAGGGCACACTGCAGTATATAGCCCCATAAAGAACACGGAGAGGGATCCCCCTCAGGGACTGATCTTATATCAGGAGACTGCATATTTCTACGCTAAAGAGGCTATTCAAACCCACGGAAGCATGAATTATTAAAGACACTGTATGTTTTTCAAAGCCTTGATTTAGCTCTTTTTTTTTTGGAGTGGGGTTTGTGCCCCAGTGGTGGTGATGTGGCATGGGTGGGGAATGGCAGGGGAAGGGGGGATGGGTGATGGTTGTTGGCTATCAAAGTCGGAGGCCGGATTGTTTCTGTTTTCACTCCCCCCACCCCTCGCTCCGGTCCGCTCAAATGGCGTTTTTCACTTTCCAACAATGCTTTTACTGGCTTTTCAAGAGTTATTTTTGTTGATGAAAAGGATACGCCGCCTTGGTAAAGTGAAACCCAGCTATTTGCGAGGTTGTTTAATACCCCTCCGCCCCCCCACACACAAACACACACACACTCCACCAGTTTGGCTTATGAATTTATCATAAGCAAAGTATACCAGTGGTCTCATGCCTTAAGCACAGACTTCAAGCTAAGTGGCAGCGTTGAGTAAAGCCAGGTTTATACTTGGTTGCATGCCGGTGTCACGCACCAATACAGCAGATTTACAAGCTGTAGATTGAGCTTGTAGATCTGCTACTGTAGTTTCGCTGCAGGACAGCATGCACAGCAAAGTATCTCTGGTCCTTTAAGGGTGCAAGAGTAAGCGAGAGAGAGAGAGGGATGGAGAGAGAAAGAGAGAGAGAGAAGAACGGCTCGAGAGATCGAGGGAACGTTTTAAAGTGGTTGATCCGATTCTTGAGTGGAGGAGTGTGTGCTCAAGGTTTTAAGATGTTAAAAGTCCTAAACTGGCTTTATTGACAACCCTCTTGATTTCTAGATACAGTACAGAGGCCTCACTTGTTAACAACTTGTATGCTAATGACTTGTATTAGAACTGATCAATCTACTTTGGATGCGAGCGTTTCCCATCGCTTTGAAGTGAACACATTGATCGGCGAGAATATAAGAGAATTAAACAATTGGTTCTCCAAAGTGCTGAGCGGCGCTGTCCATTATAGTAAGCTGCCTCTCTGTTCAATGAATAGATCTCGTCTGAACAACATTACCATCAACCAGCAACAGAACCTGCCCCAGTCCGTTAGGTCAGTGTTTCAGTGGGTCGGTTCCAAAGGTGGGTCACAAGATGTTACTGGGAAACCAGTATGAAACGGAATTAACAGCAGCAGCACACTCAAAACACTGTGCAGATAATCTGAGTTGTAATGCAAGCTTTCGGCTGTGTGGCCTTCTTCAGGCATACAAGGACTAGTATAGTACATACGGTAGGCCTGCCAGAGACATAAAAAAGGTAGACGCCGTGTTGGTTATGGGGCTTATGTATCTGCGGGCGGCATACTGGGAAGGGAGAGGTCATACGGCAGAACTCAGAGACATGGTTAGTTTGTGTGCAGCTTGGGATGAGATTGGTTCAGAACGAAGATGTGTTTGTGCTAAGGGAGCACATTAAGGATACAAAATTTGGTATCGACAGCCATCATTTTATGTTCTTGTCATTAGTTGTGTATCAATTTTACAAACACTCAATGATGGTCAAATATTTCAGTCTTTCAGCTTGTAGATCGGTTATTTTAGGCAAAGAGATTTGGTGTAGAGGGAGAAAAGTACAGACCCCTGAGGGTCCCCGGTCAACAAAGTAAGGTCAAAGTCATTGAGTCATGGAGGCAAATACATTATTGTATACGTTATTTGGAATTTGGAGATATTGTTAACATCATCAGATCCTGTGTGCATGCATGAAATAGTTTTCTCCACAGCACCACAGACCTCCATTCCTCATCTCGTAGTAGCAGACCAAAAAATTGGGATGCTGTTTATGGATGCTATTCCAGGCGGAATATGGCTGGTGCATTGCCCACAGAACAGATGTCTCTCCTGAATTAGTTACCTCAGCATCCGTGCTGAATATGAGAGCGTGTGGGGGGTGAACAACTTGTGTACATTTCTGATTTATTAGTGCAAGTCTACACTGTGAGCGTAGACAATGGCATGCAAATCCACGCCATTCATCACAATTCTATGCGACGCATCTAGAAATGGTTTGAATAATCGACGCATAAAAAATAAAAGAGAGTCTGGCGTTACTGACACCAACATGGCGGTTTCAGTTGAATGACTGTGAGAAAAATAATCCACCTTTCATCCTCATATCATGCGCAGTGCTACAACAGAGTTTCTCTGGCTATATTTCGTCACTGTCGAAACCTCATATCTCCAAGTTTCACATTTGTAAATTCTTTCGCTAAGTAAAGCCCTGCTTCATCATACAAGGCTGTCGCACAGGTAGTGAAAACAGCCGATCTACAAGAACACAACGCCTCGCGGTGCGAGGCGTTGTGTGCTTGTAGATCGGCTGTTTTCACTAGTTTAAATCATTTTTAAAATGATAAATGCAAAACGAAGTGTTTTGGACATACGAGGTTTGCACTCGACAACGACAAATTTTGTTTTTGCGGCATTGGGAGGTGTTATCGGTGTTAACAGACTCCGGCTCCGTTTGATCACCATTACATCATTTCCTCTTTAAAAGGGGCGCGGACGTGAAAATGCATCCAACACGGGCGATCCCCCTCAACCAACCACATGCCCCGGCTCCCTTCATTTGCACAGCCCCTGTTGATGGCGAGCTGCTTGACAAAGCAGAGTAATTAAAGCAATGGTTGTCGGCCGCGTGTCCTTGATAAAGATTGGAGCCGATGCACCTCTCCGTGGTGTGTCAGCAGCGGAGAGCGCCCGTCCCCTGGATCGCCTGTTCGCCTTTCATCTCCCCCACTCAGCCATGAAAAATTCATCCAAGAAAGACCTCCAGAAATATTTTATTGTAAAATCTTAGGGCACAGTGGTAACGCTGAAAAATGCATGCCCTCCTTGGCCTCCAACAGCTGTGGACCCCTTAATTAATTTGATTGCTCACATTAAACAATAAATTCATTTATGCAATATTCATCTGTTCGTCTCTGCGCAAGCAGGTCTAATCAAATAGACAAAAGTGCACGCACGCACACGCGCGCGCACGCACGCACGCACGCACGCACACACACACACACACACACGACTACAGTCTCAAAGCCTTTCAGCAGCATATTTAAAGGAGATATAGTCAACTTTTTCTTGGAAAACGGATGCTAAAATAAAAATAATGTTTCGAAAATATTTTATAAAAAAATAAGCTTCATCTATGTGTTTCTATTCAAAAATGACCACAAAAAGTGTAAAATAATGATAAAATAATCATTTTGGCCATTGTCAGACCGACACTTTGTTTACATTCTAGTCTATAGACTAGGATGTAAACAAAGTATCGGCCCTACAATGAAAAAGTTGACTATAGCTCCTTTAACTTTTCAAATTCTTCATTAAAATAAATAAATAAAAGTGTTCCCACTCAGTTAACAGTCTGAAACCATTGGATGCAAACCCAGTGGAACGGTGCTTATATGAAATGCATACCTCCATTGGTTTAGTGCTTTAGCATTTGTGCAGAAATAAGATCTTGCGTACTGTATTTGTTGGATTCAAGAATTATATGAAACATTTACCTATTTTGGTTTGTACTGAGGATTTAGAGTTCGGTGTTCTGTATAGTTTCAGCCAATCCACAGCGCAACGTGCTGTGAGCTTGTAGATCTGCCATTTTTTTGCAGAATGTTCGACCAAGAATAATGACATTAGAGCAAGGGTCTTCAACAGGGGGTCTGACCGGGACCCCTAGGGGGTCCTCAGAGTTACTACAGGGGGTCCTCCAAATCTTTGTGTGACTTTTTTCTTCTTATATTAACCACTTGAACCCTTGCCTCCATATTCCGAGAACTTTAGCCAAAAATAGCAGATCTAAAAGCTCACAACTCCTCACGCTGCGAGACGTTGTGTGCTTGTAGATCGGCTATTTTTGGCAAAGAGGTTTGGTGTATAGAGGGGGGAAAAGAGCAGAGTAGTGAAAGGTCAAATTTATTAAGTATTGACCGTTCAAGTGTTTACCGTAAATATCAGAAAACACAAATTGACATGAATCCAAAATACACTGATGATTGTGCTGTCAAACAATTAAACTATATGGAATCAATGAAAAGGCTGAGGGGGTCCCTGCTTCATCTCTCTCTCTCTCTCTCTCAACTAAGGGGTCCTCTGCCTGAAAACATTGAAGACCCCTGGATCAGAGTTCATGTGGTTAATTATACTCTCAAACAACCTGGAGTCTTCGAGTGGCTCACATGCATGAGGTTCTAACAAACTTTGACTGTAGAGGTTCTTGGTGCTCTGATTTTAAATTGTGGGGCGGCAAAGTGTTTGGTCCTTTGAAACGTTTGAAGTGTAAAGTGTAGCCTATTAAAAATGTAAATGTGGAGAATAGAGGATTTTCTCCTAGTGTGCATTGTTTAAGAGACGGTGATAACCACCCACCGCGCTGCAGTGTAAGAGTCATATGAACTTCTTTCTTTCAGCATAATTCATACCTCTGCTTTTGATGATGTGTAACTTGCCTTTTTTTTGTCCCTCAGATTTCACAGTGAATGGAGTCTAACTCCAAATTGGACCAGATGAAAGTATGACACAGATCATTGGTGGGTGTTTGGAATGGTGGCATTTTTATGAGCATTAGAAAGTGACTAACTAATTTTCAAGTGATGTATTAATGAGAAAATCTGACCTGATTTCTTCAATGACTAGGATTGATATTATTTAAAAGTTTTCCCCCCTCTTTCTCATCTCCAGTGCCTAACAACTGCTTTGCTACACCCCAAGAAAATGAGTTCTAACAGCTGTAGCCCCAAAGCCCCATCTCCAAAGTGAATTGCAATCACTTTATGCAGACTTACAGTATTTGCCATTCATCATTATCTTATCATTTATACATTGCATAACATTGCCTATCTTGGGCTGAGGAGCTGCAAAGAAAACAAATATCCTAAATGCTGGTGCATGTAAACACGTTAGGACTGACCATGCTCTCTCCACACACCAATTTATTTGACTGACGGGATAGTTTTGTAAGTGAAGATGTCTCAGATGCTCTCTCCAATTATAGTGGGACTTCAGTATTAGTAGCCTACAACTGTTACCAAAACACTTGTACTTGCAGACGGTTCATAAAATAGGTTACAGGAAGGTAGCACCAAACTCCATATCGTGGGTGTGAATCCTCTCTGCCGGCTATCAGACAATTCATTAGCCATAGCTGGGTATTCAGTCTTACTGCCCACTGAGATTTGGTACTGGTCCAGTCCTGCACCAGATGTAAGCCTGAGGGGAGTGCAGGGTCAGGGTTAATGGCTGTAGTGTAGGACCATGTACAGCACTGTTGAAGTCCACCCTCTCGCTTTGCCAAGAGGGCTCCGGGGGTCAGCGGTGACATTAGTCTCAGTCCTGTTCTTCATTAGCCTTGCTAATTACGGGGCTCCTCTACAGGGATGCCAGCTAGCTCATGCCTAGACCCTGCCTCTCGCTCTCTATGCCTTGCCTTCACTCTGTGCCGCCGTGTTCCACGCCATATGCTGGCCTTGGGTTGGATCATGTAGAAAGAGCATGTGATGCTCAAATCTTGAAGGCATCCTATCAAGTCTACTCTGTATGTGCCGGTCGCTGGGTTATGTCCGAGCCATATGTATCTCCGGAAAGTGGAAGATTGCCCATTGAACTGGCTCTGTACATAACGCCGCTCCAAAGGTGAAAACCCCCAAATGGAACTTTCACCTCCAAAGCGCGCGCTTGTCAGCCCCATGCTGACGCGAAGCCCTGTGGTGCTTTTGCATTGACAGGCGCTATTTTCTGCTATGAGAGAACACTCTTCCAGGTGTTTTGCACTATCAGTGATAGAAGGGTGGCCTGTGACTTTGCCCTAGGACACCCCCCCACCCCCGGCCCCCCTCCAGGGGCGTCACACCAAATTCTGGGCCCTGGGTACAAGGATTCACTGCGGGCCCCCCATGAATGTTAACTATTGAAAAATAGCAGATATACAAGCTCACAGCGCGGCACCGAGTGCCGCGCTGCGAGCTTGTAGATCTGCTATTTTTGAAAAATTGTGAAAATGTGTGCAAGAAACCTATGTTTCTATGTCAGTGAAAATCAAACTTTTTCATGTGAAGGACCCCCAAAATGATATGAAATTGGCCACAGCTAGACCCCCATCTCAAAATATTTAGTTCCAGGGAGGGACCACCCCCCGGAAGCAAAAATTTGAGTTACAAATGTTCGCTTAAAAAATACACATATTCAAAGATTTGCACACATTTTCACGACTTTTCAAAAATAGCAAGATCTACAAGCTCGCAGCGCGGCACTCGGTGCCGCGCTGTGAGCTTGTATATCTGCTATTTTTCAATAGCTAAAGTTACTAGGGCCCCTCCTCCACCTTGGGCCCTAGTAACTCAGTCCCACTTTCCTACCCCTTGTGACGCCCCTGCCCCACTCCGCCTGTCCTCTGCTGTGGTTATGTGAAGCGCTCCTCTCACCGCCATGCCGTTCTGGGGGCCAGTGCTGCCTGCTGGGATGGGTGTCAGAATAGTGATTGTTATCCTGACCTCAGCCCGCTCTCCATTACATCCATAATGAAACCTGCACTTCCTCTTCTGCTGCCTCTAAATGGTGAAAGGTGGCTTTCACGGTACGCCTTTCCCTCAGATCCTGCTTGGTTGTTGGCATTTGATCCTTAACGTGTTTCTTCTTCTCTGACCACCCTCTCTCCACCCCCCCCACCCCCCCCCCCCCACCCCTCAGGGACCTGTCTCGGTAGCCTGTCAGAATGCTTTGGTCCCTTCCACATTCATCTCTGGCCTTTTCGGGGGCTCTTTGATTAGGCTCTGTGAACGAGCAGGGTGGAACCGCAATCTTTCGCTGCGACTTAAGGACCTAGAACCCTGATGTGGAGCGCTCTGCTACCGCCATTCAAACATTCTCTTACATTTTTACAAAGAGCGTAACTATGGCAGGTTACATCCAAATGCCACGCAATCAAACCATTTATCGACCAACGAAAATGACCAGCAGCACCGGTGGACAGAGACTGTCCACTTACAGGATGAAGGAACATCCTGAAAGTCATAAAATGCACTTCATGTTGGGCCTGTCGTCTCTTTGTCAGTTTGTGCACAAAGTGAAGCAGAAAATAAAAACGGGGCCTCATGGGTCAATCACTCTCTGAGCTAAATTAATACTTCAGATTTTGCTGTGCAGGGAGAGTCAAATAAAAAAACTGAAAGAGGGTCATTTTCTCTTGCCGGCGTGCGCGTGTTGTCATCCAGCGTGTTCCGGAGAGAGTTGAAAAGAAACGGGCGGTTAGAGCGAGTGAGAAAGTGGAAAGGGGAGCTTTTCGAGCAGCGCAGAGCCATCTTGCCATAACTTCTCCACGCGCAGGGCCTGTCTGAGAGGCCCCATTGATCAGCGCCAGAGTCTCTTGTTCAGCACTAACCGCTATCCTTCATCCCAAACTGTCACAAAGCCGTCAAGATCAAATCCCGCTGCTCGACGGCAGGCCTCAGAGCGCGCTTCCCTCTGATACCCTGCAACCCCCGTCGACGAGGGAGCAGTGGAACGAGCCCAGTGGAAAACCTAGAGCCGCTGCCATGTCTCTGGCACCCATTACTGCCTCTTTTTTTATTTCTTTGTAACGCAGTTTTTGATATGTCACCTTCTGATCTGATGCGAGTTTCTGCTGGTCTTTGCCTCGAGGGGTCGGGGAGCAGCAGGGGCTGCGCTTGCAGAAAAGTCGGCAGTAGAAAACGAGCACTTTGCATTCAATCGCTCCCCGTTTGGTGATTCCTCCCTCCGCCGTGTCGGAGGAAGCGGAGCAGACAAACAGATATCCAGAGGAGCACTCGCTCCTTTTTCATCCCCAATTGTCAAGTTAATTTACAGCCGAATGGTCCGGGATGTTGGACTCCATGTGAGTTATTGATTATTTTCCCTCCCCTCATAGAGCCATCATTCTGAGGCTGTGTGGAACAATAAGGGAGGGAGGGAGGGCCCCCAGAGGAGCAGTACATACCACTCTGTACACGCCACTTTACACTTGCAGCCGCCGCTGGAAACATACAGGAGAATTCAATTTACACTGCTTTTAGACAAATGTAAACATGCACGGAGCAAGTGCAAATCTCAGTAGCCTCGCGTCGCAGGCTGTCAAAACACGAGCAGCCAAGAATGTGATTTGACCTAAACTAAGGATGTGCAAATTGAAAAAGGCGTTTCTTTTTTTTTTTCCTTTGTCTTTTTTAAATAAGAAAAAACAATTCACGGCTCTCGCTGGGAATTCAATTCTCGTTGGGTTTGCAGTTTGCAAATTAACCCAAAAATGTTCTCTGTGAAAAGATTGTGAGAGATTTGATGGTATTTATAATTTCCCTTAAAGCTGGGACAGACACAAACAGACACGATAGATAGACGATAGAACGATAGAACGATAGATAGATACTGTAGATCAGTGTTTCTCAACCTTTTTTCTGCATGGGCACACGTTTCATGTCCCAAGAATCCATGGGCACACCAACATGATACAGAGGTGTAAATATCGTCACTGTCGGGAAGAAACCTTGTATCTCCAAGTTTCAAATGTGTACGTTTCTTCGCAAAGTAAAGCCCTGCCTCATCATACAAGGCTGTTGCACAACAGTAGTGAAAACAGCAGATCTACAAGCACACAACGCCTCGCGGTGCGAGGCGTTGTGTGCTTGTAGATCGGCTGTTTTCACTAGTTTAAATCATTTTTAAAATGATAAATACAATACTGGCTTTCAAGCAGTTTCAAGGGGCAGATAGATAGAATGAGAGAAGAGGCAGAGTTTCTGATGGTAAGTGAGGAGGAGGGGTGATCCTGCGTGAGGAACCCTCTCAGAATGTCAAAAAGCCTTCCCTGGCTCAACTAATCCCCACGCCTGTGAGGAAGTCCCATCTGTGATTAACTTCCTAATGAACATGAACAAAGACAGCAGGGAAAGAGGTCAGAATAACGCTTCTCAAGCAGTTTGATGGACTTTTGGCCCTCTGATGTGACGTAGATTCCACGGCAACTCCCCCGGAGGCAAACATTTAAGCGAAAGATTAGACCAAATGCAACGCCGGACCGTCCATCCTCAACTGTTCTAGCCCCTCAATTGTGAGCAATCGCTTCTGCTTACCGCTCTTTTGGCTAGGAAACTGACAAAATAATCTTGTAATATAAACAAATTGTATGGAAATAAGGCAGAAGAAAGTATACTGTGTCTATGGCTCCATCACTGCACGGCACTCCTCATTCTGCAGTTTGCATCAGTCTGTTTGCTGACAATTGGTGGGATCGTTTTTCCCTTTTCCTTTTTTCATGCGGTGTCATCAAAAGAAAATCAAACAGTGGGATTGCTGCTTTTGATGTGAACAGATTAAACCATCAAAGATTTTAATTGTTTCTAAAACGCTTTCAGATCTTTTGTATTCCCTGTGCACATAGACTGTCTTCCATCTGTCTCCCAAACGCCGCGCATCCACAGAGGGGACACAGTACAACAGGCGCTCACACATATCGTCGTTGTCGGGTGGAAACCTCCTATCTCCAAATGTTTCAAATGTGTACGTTCTTTCGCAAAGTAAAGCCCTGTTTCATCATACAAGGCCGTCGCACAAAATGTGTGAAAACAGCAGATCTACAAGCACACAACGCCTCGCGGTGCGAGGCGTTGCGTGCTTGTAGATCGGCTGTTTTCACTAGTTTAAATCATTTTTAAAATGATAAATGCAAAACGAACGGTTTTGGACATACAAGGTTTTCACCCGACAACGACGATATGCATACACAAACATCGCATGCGTACACATACACACAGCCAGCGCAAAGCATATGTAATGTAAGTAGTAGCCTTAAGGCATGATTCATTCATTGGGGTGCGACGCAATGTGGTAGAGAGGGGACAGGTCTTTGATGTCCCTTTATATACACTGTATGGTGTAAAAAGGAAAAAAAGAAAAAGTGAAAACCGCTTTTAACCACTTAAAATGGGGATCAAACCCTATGCGTCATGGAGCGTTGGGACTGCTTGTACTGTAGAGTCACTCTGGATTAAGAGCGTCTGCTAATTGCCTAAATTGGAAATTGCAGATTGTCTTTTATATATATATATATATTTTATATATGCTGTAAATGTCATGATTTGACCATTATTGACTGTTATTTCATGATCAATGTTTAATAGCACAGATAGGTCTCACAATACTGACCACTATACTTTGACCAATGATGCCCATGACACACACACACACACACACACGCACACACACACACACACACACACACACACACACACACACACACACACACACACACACACACACACACACACACACACACACACACACTATATTACACATGCACATTTGGCCTACAGTACTATAAAGCTGACTACAGGTCACTGCAGACAATGGTGGCTTTAGTGGCTTGGGGCCCTATAGGCAGAGACAGGGATGAGGGGCCCCAACATTATCAAAGCGTGTGCTCAGTTTTATAAATGGGCAATCCAGATTGCAAACCTGTGTGTGCAACTTATTAAACTGAGGGTCTTAAAATGCTTGGCCTGTGTTTCATTTGCATCCTGGCGGGGCCCTTTGTGTGGCCCTCGGCTGTTGGTGGGCAAAAGGCTTTTGCCTATTCCTCGCTGAATGGTAAAGCCACACGCCACCTCCACCCTGCCCGCTGGGGATTTACATTCAAACTTCCTGAGGAAGTTCCCCTGTTGATTCCAATAACGTAATGTAACCAAGTTATATTCACCAGAGTCCATGTTGAATCATGATATTTGGGTAGAAATAGGGCTTGGTTGTGGTGAGAGTTTGGATTGAGGCAGCATCTGGAGTCGTAACGCATATGCACACTTGTTCGTATAGACACGCACGCACGCACGCACGCACGCACGCACGCACGCACGCACGCACGCACGCACACACACACACACACACACACACACACACACACACACACACACACACACACACACACACACACACACACACACACACACAAGCATATAACATGGAATAAAGCTCCTTTGAATTGAATTGGAATAACAAAGCAACATTTAGTTTGAGAATAGCTGGCATATGAGAAAGGGGGATCTCAGGAGAGATCAAAAGCAATTCCCCAGTTTCAGGACGCGCTGTAAAACACAATGCCATGTTAAGACATATAATCCCGCTGTTGAGAACGGCGATCGCTGAGACAGATAATAACGCCCCCCACCACCGCAAGCACCCGCAGAAACACGCGGCAAATTGGGGGGCTTTTAGGGAGGCGAAAGTTGCCGGAGAAGTCGAAAAACTGCCAAAACTTCTCACTGGTAGTAATCTCTGCCTCACAGTGGGTCCTGGCCCCTGCCTCAACCTCTTGTCTTTTATCTTCCCTTTGTTGGCAGAGAAACCCCACCCCCCCCCCCCCCCCCACCCCACCCCACCCCACCAGAAAGATGATTGCCTTCTAGTAACATGCCTCTGCCCCAACCACCACCACCACCACCACCACCATTACTACAACCATCACCACGACCTCACTCCACCCACCCCGCTCCTTCTCCCCCCCCCCCCCCCCCCCACCACCACCCCCCCGGTCTCCCTTGTTCCCTAGCCCTATGCTTAGCAAACATCAAAGGGACCTATCATACCCCGATGGTTTAAATCTTTTAACAGGGAAGAACAGCCGCGGTACATTCAGACCCCTCGCGTCCCACAGCCATGTCACCGTGTGTTCCCTCCACGACTGCCATGGGAGAGGAGAGGAGAGGAGAGAGAGGGAGAGAGGGGCAGGGGCGTCAATTGGGTATGGCAGGGGTATGCAGCTAAAAGTTAGTTCTAAATATAAATCCATGAATGTCTCTTTGTCTATAATCTGTGCTGCTTATTATGTTGTTAAATGTACAGTAAAATAACTACAAATGCAACATTTAACAAAATGGTCACTTTAACAAGGTATAATCTTTTATTCACCCCATCTTGACAAAATGGTATATTCCCAGGTTCCGCAGGTCAGCTGCACAGGTGCAATTCATTATTGTTAATTGTGGCACGTTTACTAACATGCCAAGTAGTTTAGCTGCACTTGAACAACCGTTCCAGGCTGCCATACCCAGCCCAAGAAACCGTAGAAACGGGGGAATAAAATAGAATGTACTTCTTAAAATAAATGTATCATGCCTGTTGCTATGCTAAGGTATGGCAACATGACTGGTGTCTTGCAAAGACACCAGTCATGTTGCCATACCTTAGCTTTTTCTGAACTGACGCCACTGGCGCAGCTCATGCCTGTTTCTGGTGCGTGTTCTCTCCGCAGGACCATAAAGGCGAGGGTGGGGGGTGGGGGGGGGGGGGGGGTGTATACGAGCCGTCCCGGGCACTGTGTGATCAGGGGCCGGGCCAAATTCTGTTTGAAATGTGAATGGGCTAATTTTCATCAGCCTCCCACATGCTGGGGGAGGTCCCAGGTGCCACAGCATGCCATGGGTCATCATTAGAGGACGGCATGCCTTAAATAAAAAAAGAAAGAAAGAAAGAAAGAAAGACAGAAGAAGAAAAAGGAGCAACGCACGGCGAAGCATCTTGTGGCGCTGTTTCTGTTTTATTATTTCATCCCTCCTCCCTCTGTTAAATTCATACACATTAATGAAGAACATTTACACGGCCCACGTGGCTCCTTCTCCCAGGCTCCTGTGTCCCTGACATACTGCGTGTCAGTGTGTGTGTGTGTGTGTGTGTGTGTGTGTGCATGCGTGCGTGCGTGCGTGCGTGCGTGCGTGCGTGCGTGCGCGCGTGCGTGTGTGCGCGCGTGTGTGTTACATATACACGTGTGTATACACACAATACACAAGTGTGTATAGGTGTGAAAAAAGCATTTCTTTTCTCTTAATCCTTTTTCTTTCTTTCTTTCTTTCTTTCTTTCTTTTTTTCTCGTTGCTTTTTCATTTCCCACACTTTCTCCTCAGCTGGTGTGTAAACAAACAAAATGGTCTCTGGGAGAGAAAAAAAAACAACACCCTACACAACCAAGCCTGAGATATGGGGAAGGAATGTGTGTGTGCGTGGGGGGGGGATTCATTTCTGATTTTGAAATTCAGACGGATTGGGTGATCAAAGCGGGCTCAATATCTCTCAGCCGTTCAAAGGGACTGCTATAAAACAAATGTGATGTGACCGTGGAGTGCAGAGGAGCACTCATTAAGAGCCGAAGCAGGTAATGACAGGTAGGACGCGTCAAGACGCGCCGCGACTCACTCTCTCTCTCCCTCCGCCGAACGAACAGGCGTTTGTTTTGCTTCCGCGCGTGTTCCTGTGTGTCTTCCTCGCGCCTGCGTTTTTGTTGCGTTTGATATTGATTAGGGAGGGAACAGTATAGGTGGTGCACAGGGGGTTTTCAGGCACCACCACTGCTACCCTGCTCCCTTTTGTCAAAGACGGCACTTATGTGAGTTGTGGCGCTGTTGTTCTCCGCCACGCGCCAGGCAGCGAGTGCGGGGAGTTTGGGTTGTCTTTGCACACACAAGTCACACAGAGCTAAACGTCTCCCTTTAGGGCCTGCGGGGTATTAACTAGGGCATTCACCAAATATTCGAATACCGGTATTCGAATATCAAAGTCACTATTCGACGAATTACATTTAATGTGACTCGGTTCCACAGATAAATATTGTGAAAATAGCAGATCTACATGCTCACAACGCCTCGCGTTGCGAGGCGTTGTGAGCATGTAGATCTGCTATTTTCACAATGTTCTCCTCTTGCTTAATATTTGACAGTTTGGCCAGTTCTGTCGAATATTCGACTATTCCAATACTTTGAGGTCAAATAATTCGAATACTAAAAATTACTATTTGTGAATGTCCTAGTATTAACGATCCCATTGTTTTCTTTTGCGCGGTTTGGGGACATCTGATTGGGTGCCTGTGAATTAGACTGCCCTCTCACGGTGATCAAGTCATTAAGTCATCAAGGTTTGCTGCAAAAAAGATCACCTTGATACTACACTGACACGCGCGCACACGCACGCACGCACGCACGCACGCACGCACGCACGCACGCCCGCGCACGCGCACGCGCACACGCACACGCACACGCACACACACACACACACACACACACACACACCGTCATGTTCCTATAGAACCCTCAATCCCGCCATGTGATTTCTCCTACACTCGAATCTCCCAGTGTTCCGTTGTTTGTATGGTTATTTCCAGCAGGTAAGGGCGCGGGATATAGCTCTATGTGGACTTTGTCAATTCATGACCAATGGCGAGGTCCTGCATTATACACTAAGCCGAGCAGAAGAACGGGCTTGTTTTATTCACAACCTTGTGGATTCAAACAGATTGCTCAGACTGGGGAATTGAAGCAGATATACCACCATACAGGTCCAAGACATGGAGAGAGAACAGGTAGGAATAAACTATGTATAAAAGCACTGGTAAGCTTCGGCCCCCGGGCAAAGCTACAATAGCTCCAACGATACCCTCCTCCCCAAAGCCACAATCAATGCTTGGCCTCACAAGTTGTCGTTCCGAGATATGATTCTGCCCAGTGGTCTTGTTGGAGAGTTCAGCACACCTTGGTTGGATCAACCTTGGTTAAAGGAAGGTCGACAGCTAAAATAAACTCGAACAACGATCCAAAACACTCACGATGACGGTAAAAGTCACACTTCACCTTTTATTAGAGAATAGGGTATATTAGGGGTGATTTAGAATGTAAGGTGAAGCTTGATATACTTAGTTGAATGCTGGTGTCACGCACTCAAAATAACCTACAGTACAGATCTACAGATAGATATTTATTGATTCAAATTCAGGCGCCAGAGAACAGTAAAGGTTACAGATACAGGGCCAAGGAGTACAATAGGTACAGAAGAATAAGATCACAATAAAAACTATATCAAACAATTATGAATAAAGTATACAGATGTACATGTTACAATACGATTGGAAAACCAGTCTGAATGAAAAAGGAGCGCGTTATCTGGTGTGATACGAACTGAGCAGGAGGCTTTGATGTCGCTGCAGTACAAACCGAATGTTCTGCTTGCGCCAGGACCCGGTTAGCGCTAACCGCTTAGCTTTAGCACCTAGTAGTAGCTTCCGTTTCTAGGCCGTTTTCCACTCGGTCACACAACGGTGTCCCTCGCAAAACTCTGCGAGTTCGTCGCCGTTTATTGTTATTTCACGGAGGAGAACTTCCGGGGCAGCGCCATGTGAGGACATGTTTTGGCTGAGCTCCTAATCGTTTATGTGCTTTATATAGTTAATATGCCAGTTTGACCACAAAAGTACCACCGAAATATTGTTATTTCGCTGTCGGCCGGACGGTCGGCATCAACCGCTTTGCCACCCGCGGACGGGGTAGCGTTCCTTGCGAGTTGAAGAGCGGTCCGGGGGGAGGGAGGGAGCACCCGTTTCGTAGCGCGGGCGGCAAAGTCTTCAATCCGACTGGTTTTCCAAACGTACTGTAAACATATGCAATCATCCCGCCAGGTGCAGAACAAGAGACACTGTCAATAAATATAAAAGTAGACGAATACACACGATACAATCCTCCTGCCTGACGCAGAACATGAAAGAGCCTATAAGCCTACAGTTATGACATCAGCACAAACCACAGGTAGCACTACAGCTCACAATGCTGTGTGAGCTTGTAGATCTGCTATTTTTGGCACGCACCCAAGCCCACAGCCAAGGATAACTTAGGCTTTACAGAATGAGATAACTGGATAGATACACTGTATATGACATACAGGGTATCCAGCCCTCAATAGGGCATTCACCAAATATTCGAATATTCGAATATCAAAGTCACTATTCGACGTTGTTCACCGAAGTCGAATATTCGAATATTCAAATGTTTTTTTTTCTCTTTAAAAAATATATAGTTTATAAAGCTTGGCTAGATAGGAAGTCATAAGAATAAGTTGTCAATGGTTCTCAAACCTTTTTAGGCCGTGACCCCCAAAATAAACATATTTGAACTCGGGACCCCCACCCTGACAAGCACTTGGAATTGTAGGTATTACATTTAATGTGACTCGGTTCCGCAGATAAATATTGTGAAAATAGCAGATCTACATGCTCACAACGCCTCGCAATGTTCGCCTTTTGCTTACTTAATATTTGACAGTTTGGTCAGTCCTGTCGAATATTCGACTATTCGAATACTTTGAGGTCCAATAATTCGAATACTAAAAATCACTATTCGTGAATGCCCTAGCCCTCAACATATCAAACGTTCAGAATCAGAAGCAATTTCAATATAAATTCTTCCACGTTCTAACGGCCGTAGCACGCTGCGCGCCCCCCCTCTCTTCCCTACATAGATGATGTCACATGGCCGACCGTCATCCATTACCATCTAATTCACATTCATGACATTGATGTCTGTGGAGCATCATCTGGGTATCTAATCCTTGAATTATTTTCCTTGTGTCCGTCCATATCTGGAGTCGCAAAACACTGCGCCGTGACTAAATCCTTTTGTAAAAGGACAAGGATATGATGTGCCGGTGTTGGTGCAGTGCGTCTGTCCGTCCTGTGATGCATAAACCCCCGGCTCCTCTGCAGTGTCTGAGGCTGACATGCACTTAATCCAGCCTGACGAGGGGGCTGCGCTCCGCCGGTTAGCAGGGGCTTCGGTGAGGCGGCGGGCGGGCCCCCCCCAAATCCCCCCCCCCCCCCCCACGCCCCAATCTCTCCCTCAGCCTCAGCCATACTACATCCATAAGTATTACATTAACCCCAGTCATACCTGTCTGAAGAGCTGAACATGAGTGAATCAGTGTGTGTGTGTGTGTGTGTGTGTGTGTGTGTGTGTGTGTGTGTGTGTGTGTGTGTGTGTGTGTGTGTGGCTGCATGCAATTTTGCCCATAAGCTTTTGTCTCAGTGTGACTTTGTGTTGCCATTTGTATGTTTGTGTATGTATGTGTATGCATGTATGCGTATGTTTGATTGCATGTGATGTGACTGTATGTGTGCGTGTGCATGCGTGCGTGTGCGTTTGTGTGTGCATGTGTGTGATTGTGTGTGCGTGTGCGCGCGCGCGTGTGTGCGTGTGTGTGTGTGCGTGCATGCATGCATGGCTGGCTGGCTGTACCTGTGCATGGCTATTTGCCCACCCTTCCTGTTTTTTGCATTGCCTCTCCTGGCAGCTCATTAGCATGGAGATCCTGCTGTAAACAAAGTCGGTGTTGCTTATTAAAGTGCTTGGTGTCTGACTGTGTAAGCCCCTCTGTGTGCCCCTCTTTGCCTGGGCCTCCACTGCGGTCCCCAACTACACAACAAGAAGCCACCGCAGGAGAGGACACCTCACCCGCTTGGACCCAGTATTAGTAGGGTTTGAGGATAAAAGAATGCATCCCATGAGCGGTAAACATGAAGCTAAAAGCAAGTGACAGAAATACTCACATACGTTCACTCTTGCACACGAGCACAAACCAGGAATTTCCGATAGAACAGATATAGTCTGTCTGACATAAACAATGCATTACCAATGAATAAGCATGTTTTCTATTAGGTTAATGCAGTTTTGTTATCTTCAAAGTATACCGCAGAATGTTGGGAATAGGTGCAGCCAGATGATTTGTGGCTGCAATACTGCACATTCACACCAGGGGGCAGTATGTGACTAAAAACAGGAACAGCTGGACACAAGGCCTTCCAAGGCCTTAATGACCATGTAAAAAAAATAGAAGAAAATCAATGAAAATTTTAAATCAAATTCATGTCCTTCACTATGGAAAAAGTAATTCTCACAACAGTAATCAGCACCATAAGCCATGTAGCCTGTAGCCTACATAGAATGACTTTAGGAGAAATAATCCTATCCTGTGGGTTAAGGCAGCATATCCCCCGCTACAACCTTTCACATATACAACACCTTGGCAGGATGAGTGTACAGTCCTTTGTTTTTACAGTATAGTTTTATGGCACGTACAGTTCCACTGCTTACAAAGTTAAGCTACTTGTCTTCAGGGGGTAATGCATGCAAGGCTATGCTACAGCAAAGACAGAGTCAAATGTATTGAGAACATGAGGCACCTGAGTGGTGTGTAGGTTTATATACATTTTAAAACTTTTCTCTAGGTCATCATCATCATCATCGATGGGTTAATGTCAATACGTATGTTTCACTGATGATGTCCATATGCCGAGCTACTTAAATTGGTTTAGTGCCACAAATTGCTTTCCTCTATAATTTCATTCAAATGGATGGATATATAATATATTTAAATATATTTTATTCAACATTGTACCAATGTGTGGTTTGACCGGTTACGCCAATTACATGCGGTTCCAAATAATTCACTCGATTGAAACGTGCACTGAAATTTGCTCCGCTCCGGTTGTTTTAAAAAAAACAAATTACCAATGACACACAACATCTATTTATGGTGGTTGCATTTAAAATGCGATGGCGCGGGCGTGACCGCAGCGCTGACACGTGCACCGCTCTATGAGCCGAGTCAATTAGGAGCGGCGGCAGATTATTTGTTAATTAAATAGGGGCTACCTCAGCCACAAAGGTACAGGCTCACACCTCACAGTGCAACACTAACAGCTGCCAGGCCTTGTTCTATCTAGAGAGAGGGGGGGGGGTGTTCATTAAGCAGCGCTACCTCTCTTGGGCTTGTCCACCTGCCTTGATCACGTTTACATTAATAATGCATCGCCGAGTGCAGTAATACAACCATTACGTTCGCTTCTCTACTCAGCCTCTCGCTGGCAGCCCTGCCTGCCACCGCAACATGGGAGGAAGAGATTGTAATCTCTTCCCTCCTTTATCTCGGGCGAGTCCTCTTATATTGCCACCCCAAAGAACACATTCCTGGTGTATAGCCTACACGCACACAACACACACACACACACATATATACACCAAAATGGCTTTACCCTTTTCCTTTTTGGGTTCACTACACTTTGAAAACAATACACCAGCCGTGCGGCTGCCTTCCGCCAGATGAAAGTTGACCATTTGGAGACACCGGCTCTATCTGAAGAATGTTCATTCCCCTGCAATTTCTTATCTGATACAATATCAGCTAAAAGAACAAGAGGGCTTGTGACAAGGATAGACAGATAGATGGAGGGAGAGTCACGCCGAGAGAGATGGGATCCTCAGATACAGATATATGCCTTTAAAGACGGTTTGAAAATCTCCAGGTGACCATGAATTTTAATGGGAGCTGGAACTGTTTGGGGGGAGATTCCTCTTAAATTATTGGACTTGCCTGTTAAGAATAGATTGAGGGGATTTGCATAGATTTAAAACACCTGTAATGAAATCTAAACGTGCCATGGTTTGTCTCAAACAGCGGGCTTTAGCTGCGAGGCAACCAGAAACCCACAGAAAAGATACAATTTCCAGGGATCATCGACGTCTTGTTAAAATTCACAGAATAATTTGCTTGGTGTAGGACCACGGTATATCCAAACAGTCAATAGGAAAGTCGGGACTGGTTGCAAAGCAGATATGGATTCTCACGAGTTGGGTAAATAGGACTGATTATTTTCTAATGTAACACTCCCTAAGCCCAAGCTCAGATTTCCATTTGGAGGCAAACATTAAGGAGATTCAGAAGTCATCCAAACGGCCAAGTAATTAATGTTACCATGCACGCCCAAGACATTAGAATGTTAACAGTGTTGGAGCCATGTGATTCCGAATACAGAGTGAGGGCTTTATTACTGCGGCCTAGACAGGGGGTGACATCCCTTCTAATTGGGGACATCAGAGTTCCTGCTGCCGCGCCTTATCCTCAGTTCAGATCGCTGTTTTTTCCCCCCCTTTTTTTAATTTATTCACTTTTCCGTCCACCCCCCCACTCTCTCTCTCTCTCCCTTCTCTCCCTCTCTATCCTCTCTATCTCCTTATCGCTGGGATCTGTTCTCATTAGCAGTCGGCTGTGGCCCCCTCGTTTGCATTTCAAGTGCCGGCGCTGTGCGGGAGCAACCCTGCATTACCGTCAGACAGAGAGAGAGAGAGAGAGAGAGAGAGAGAGAGAGAGAGAGAGAGAGAGAGAGAGTAGAAGAGAGAGAGTAGGAAGCACCATCGTACACAGGCGGCGATGCTTCATCACGGCACCGCATCCCAGACATCTGGGGCCGTCTTCTTTCCCATGAGCACCAGAGTGTCATTAACAGGATTAATCTGGGCCCTAATTTCCTAATGATCGCTGTTTTAATGTATGTGAACGAGTGCAGTCTCTTGACTCATTACCGCCAATTTGCCTGAGACACACATAATCAGACTCTCTAACAACCCACCGACATTTATTTTTGCTAATATGATCTTTTTTTTTTTCCTTCTTCTTCTTCTTCTTCTTTCCACTGTGGATAGAGCAAACACAGTTTAGTTCTGGCTGAGTAGATTCCCAATTAGGACTCTGGAATGTGCTTTACCAACACTGACTGACGTTCAAATGAGCAAACGCTCATTTGTCGCCGACTGCATTGTATCAGCACAGTCAGACAGACTGTATATAGTTGAGGCTGAATGCTATGTTTGTGTTTGTGTTGTTTAAACTGCATGTGACCGCCTCTGACAAAGGTATAAAGTTTCTCTCTCCACCAATGGGCAGCTTTAGTATCATCGTTGTCGGGTGGAAACCTTGTATCTCCGAGTTTCAAATGTGTCCGTTCTTTCGCAAAGTAAAGCCTCGCTTCATCACACAAGGCCGTCGCACAAAAGTAGTGAAAACAGCCGACGCGGTGCGAGGCGTTGTGTGCTTGTAGATCGGCTGTTTTCACTGGTTTAAATCATTTTTAAAATGATAAATGCAAAAGGAACAGTTTCGGACATACAAGGTTTTCACCCGACAACGACGACGCCACGCTTATAAGGTAAAAGCAGATAGCTTGCTTTAATATTGACACACAAAGGTCTCTTGTGGTGGTAGGGCACCGTCTTATAAACACGCAGATGCATTCAAGCCCCAGGGCAGCTGTAGGGCATCCCTGTGAACCCTAGCCATGGTGTCTCAGTTTAAGGGAAAGGTCTCGAGGATCGTCACCCAGGAGGATCCTCCGTGGCTTCTGTGACAGTTGACCTCTCACCCCCCAGCAGCCACAGAATGTGAAAAGAGCGGGCCCGGGGTCCCATGGTCCCAGGTCAGTGGCCCCCCGTGTGATTTCCTAAAGCTGATGCCTTGACAGAGAATAAGGATGACACCTACTCAATCCACCATCATGCTGGAGAAAAGGAGATCCCAATAGCAATGGCTTGGAAACATCGATGGCCCAGATGGAGCTTTCTAATATCTTCTCTGTGTTGTTGTCTTTCTGAGTTGTGTGTGTCAGGATATTAGACAACTTCAACTACATTTGGTTGCCGATATAGAAAATACGGTATGTACATTCTCTGAATAATTAAGTCAACGCAGAATGGATGATCTTCCATAGTATATCGTCGTTGTCGGGCGGAATCCTCGTATCTCCAAGTTTCAAATGTGTACGTTCTTTCGCAAAGTAACGCCCTGCTTCAACATACAATGCCGTAGCACAAAAGTAGTGAAAACAGCCGATCTACAAGCACACTACGCCTCGCACCGCGAGGCGTTGTGTGCTTGTAGATCGGCTGTTTTCACTAGTTTAAATAATTTTTAAAATGATGAATGCAAAACGAATGGTTTTGGACATACAAGGTTTTCACTCGACAACGACGATATATTCTGCGATCACTCAATACAATATGGAGTGTTCATTTAAAAAATGGATCCATCTTACGGGTCCCTTTATTACACATGAACATACCAGACTTTGCTGTGCAGAGCCCAGAAACTGTCACACAAAACAGTAAAATGCACATATGTAAATAGACTTGCCATTGACTTGGTCATTTAGTAATGCACTGCATAACAATGCTGTGTAGAGTCATTATATTTATGTGAACAATTACAAGATGGATATTAAGATTACAATTTAGTTTGGTCAGCTCAATTAGATCCTAACCTAATGAAAGTTTGTGACGCATACAGTAGCTAAATTAACAAATCAAACCAACCAGCCATTGATTGAATAAACACAAATAGGTGAATTCATACGCTCATAATGCTTACACGCAAAGCCAGTAATCTTTACATGGGGGAGTGATTAAATCAAATGCCTTCCTTCCTTCACAGACAATCTTTGAGTACACACAGCACAGGTGATAATGGCGGCAACATCACACAGCTGCGCTACTGTGTCGCCACACACAGTTGCACGCAGTACATGTGAACTGTCAACAGCGGAAGACTAGATAGACCCCCACCATCACCCATCCCCTACTCCACCCCACCCCCCGAGCTGCCGAACGCAACCCTTCAGAACCCCATGTTTGATTATTCACATGATGGAAGGCATTTCAACATATCAGACATTTGATTTAATCTGCGAAGAGATATTAATTAAAGCCCCCTAAATGCCAGCTTGCTAATTGGTTTGCACCTGCACGCGAGGAGCAGACATCGTGATTAATATTACCCCCGACTCACCTCTATATCCCCTGTAAAAACTCGCCGATACAAGTAGTGGAGTGCAGGGTAAATATTGAATCTGGGACTAAACTCCTGGCGCACACGGAGGAGCGAGGAGAGGAGAAGACGGTGTGTGAGCGTTTGAGAAGCTGTCCTAATTAAGAAGCTGTAATCAGGGCTTGGAGCTCGGGGGGGTCGGTCCCTGGGAGTCGTGTGATATTAAACTGCACCGTCCTCCTTCTGTTTGTTGTGCTTCACCGGCTAGTACTGATCCCTTTTAATATAGCCGCACATATGCAAATGGCCATTTCAATATACCAAACCTTGGACGGTAATTCAACAAAAGGCAGGAGCAGGACCTTGTCAGTCAAACTCCCCGTCCGCCCTCATAACGAGTCCACCGTTCTCCCATTACGCTGCGTCCACCTAATTAAGGGGAAGTTTGTGCGGAGATGGCTTCGCCCGCTCCCTGGAGACTGAGGGACGTGGCTTTGCCGCTTCTCGTTGTGGCCTGGCGAACATCTGGAGCAGTACGGAGGGATATATCAAAGAGCTGGGAAAACAAATATATATATATATATTTGCTTACACACTTTATTCATAAAAGAATGTGTAAAAATGGAAATGCACATCGCAAATGACTTGGGGCCCCCTTTCGGACGGCGGGCTCCCAAGGCGGGTGCCACGTTCCTCACACCAGCAGTCATGGAATGAAGGCTGCGGCGTCCAAAGGCCAAGTGGTCCACAATGAGGTAGCAAGCATTTATATCCGCACAACACAATTCATGCATAATGGATGAGCGCGTGCTCGTCTTCAGCACCCTGCGCTATCTACAAGTCACAAGTGACTCAATGATGATGCCATAAAGGAGAGCTGGAAGCGGCGCTAAGGTCTGTTCTGAGGAAGTCTGGGGGATTATGAAGGCTAACGGAACCCAGGGACAGAGCAGCGCCTGTGGGGAATTACCAGAGGAGGGAAAACTCTGCGCTCAGCTGCTTAACCTCCCGAACTAAAAGCATCCCGAGAACGCCGCGGCTGCCAGCCCACGTTGGGAAAGCGCCATGGCAGAACGCGGAGCCACGGAGCCTCCACGCTTGTCTCAATAGAAGTGTCACGATAAACATGGCAGACGCAATTCATCACTTTCACGTTTTCAGGCCAAGGACCCCTTAGTTGAGAGAGAGATGGAGCAGGGACCCCCACAACCTTGTCATAGATTCCATATAGTTTCATTGTTTGACAGCACAATCTTCAGTGTATTTTGGATTCATGTCAAATTGTCTTTTCAGATATTTAACCACTTGAACAGTCAATACTTAATAAACTTGATCTTTCACTCCCAGTCTTAGTCTGCTTTTTTCTCCTCTACACCGAACCTCTTAGCTGAAAATAGCCGATCTACAAGCTCCCAGCTCACAACGCCTCGCAGCAGATCTGCTATTTTTGGGGCCGGTTCTGCAACGGCTATTTGATGTTCATTTAGGCCTATATTGTTCCAATTGTTATCCGATACGAGGCCTGAATTAATCAAATACAAGCTTCAGTCCTGGTTTTATTATGCATTGTTCCTGCCTTGACAGTTGTAGCTTGATGGTTGTTTAGCCAGAGTACTGTGGAGGGCTGGGCTATGACCTGATGTTAATGGCAGCCGCATGCATCCATAGGTGTGAATGAGGTGAAAATGAGGAGCGGGGGAAAACGGCTGAGACCATCTATTTAGTGTGAGTGTGTGTTTGTGTGTGTGTGTGTGTGTGTGTGTGTGTGTGTGTGTGTGTGTGTGTGAGTGCGCACGCGCGTGTGCAAGCGTGCATGCATGCGTATGTGGTGTATTGCTCAAAACAGGCTGTTGGTTGTAAACACAGACTCAAAGAATTCATGGAGCTATTGGTTTGTGTGGTTCCATTTGTAGTAGTTCACCCCCAAAATAACTTGTCTGCTATTGATTACTCACACCATAGAGACTTGAGTTCAATAATATCTTTTGGTTTTTGTCTCATTCCTAAGACAATAATTTGATTACAATAAATTTACCCCCATTGATTCCGGATGGGGACCCGAATGCATTTGGGTCCCCATCCGGAATCAATGGGGGTAAATTTACTATAATCACATTTTTGTCTTTGGAATGCGACAAATACAAAAATATATTATTGAACTGAAGTCTCTGTGGCCTGAGTAATCAATAGCAGACAAGTTATTTTGGGGGTGAACTACTCCTGTAAGCATTTTAATCATCACCGCCTTGGATTTGACCATCGACAGCATGGATTTTTGCAGCCAGAAATGACTATATTTGGAGAAGAGGGTGGAGCTGGAGATAACATTAAGTATTTGCTACACATGTATCCTGCAATCACAACCAGCCATGCTCTAAACTGAAGCATACTGTGCTTAATTGTCTACTTTACTCTAAATGGGACCACTGTTTACAAAATGCACATCATGTGTTGAAGAAGACTTGGCGGTTGAGAAAGAATTCAAGTGAGAAGTCATTTTCTCATAGACTTCTATACAATCATACAACGCTTGAGTCAACCCCCCTGCTGGTCATTATGGAGAATGCAGATTTAAGTCACTTCCACATTGGCTTTATTGTCAGACCGGCTGGGAACTTCATGCTTGGTTGTCATGCTAAAAAATCTACTGCCACACATCACAGCGCACGGTTGCCATTCACCCCAGTTCTGCTCGAGAGTGTCTAGCCGCTGAGAGATGCTATATCCAACCCAGCAAAGCTTCTCACCGTGTGCTTTTACTTGCCTGGTAAACTCAGCAAACCTTGTGGCCCCTTCAAATAGCTGTGGAAAAAAAGCTCCTTCAGTGGCTGCTAAATTATTGATTGACGGTGAAAAGCTTGTGGGTTCATTAAGATCATAGTTGTGCTGGGGTAATGCTCTAAAGCTGGGGTAACTGCACAGCACTTAGTCACAGATGGCCCGGTAACGGCGCTCAATAGCTGGGAGGAAGGTATACCCATGTTAGGAAGCTTCCACATCGGCCTGAACCTGGTATTGGTGTACCATTAAACACTGAGCCAGAGTGCCTCTGTTAAGGATCTGTGTATCTGCTTGAGGGGAGCTCAAAGCAACAGCCATAGACAAGCTCCACAAGGATGCCACTTAAAACGTCACCTCTCACTCCGCTTAGTGGCAAAAACGCTCTATCTTGAAATACTGAATTAAGCCTGCCAGCCCAAAGCACATGGAACAATCTGTATGGGTGATGGAATCAAAGTGAATCCATACTCTTTCCAGGCATACAGCACAGTACAGTAAAGTACAGTACAGTACAGCATATGTGCTGGCTCTGCCATCTCCAGTGAAAACTGTGATGCACCATATCGTCACTTTGATTGATTGATTGAAGACTTTATTAGAAGTTTGCATAGGAAAAGGTACAGTTTCATGACGGTACAGTTCACTGGTACAAGGTCTACTAAAAGGAGATCCATGAAAAGACTAAGCTTATTTCCACTGGAAACCATTGAAGTATCTCATATAACATTGAATGACAGACAGATAGAACACAGTACTATGCAGTAGATATGTAAAGAAAAACAAAACAAAGACAGTAATTCTTAAACAAACAGTATTTACAAAGAAGGGGCAGGGGAGGGTAGGGTTGGGGCTAGGTTCATTATTACCAGTTGCGAACGGCTGCTGCCTGTAAGTGGCTTTTCAGGGCAATTTTAAAGGATGCAAGTGATCCACACTCCTTTATGGCCTTCGGTAAGGCTTTCCACATTTTGGTGGTATAGCAGAAAAAAGAGTTTGACCCTTTGTTGGTTTTGACTCTGGGTTGAAAGTGATCTGTGGCGCTGCCTCTGGTGTTGTAATTATGGACATCCTTAATGTTTATAAAGTATTTTGACAGGTACTTGGGTATCATAGTGATGTAGTGTATCTTGTACACCAGGGGCCAGTTGCACCACCAGAACGTAAGTTCTGCCCTAAATTAGGGAGTAAAGTCCTTACTAGAGGCTTAGTAACTACTAGTTAGTTTGTAACTAAGTGAGTTACTAACAGGTGTTGCACCACGACTGCTTAAGGCATAACGTAACTAGTAATGCGTAGACTGTTCCTAAAGTAATGTATAGTCGCATAAAATGACGTCATAGCTCCCGAATCCAATGAAAACAAACTGTTTCTAGTAAAGCTTGTATCGTCTTTTGTCAACAGAGAGCTCTGTCTCTCCACTGGCAAGTAAAGTCACTGTTATGCGTGCACAGTGCGAGCGCATCCCTGCGCAGCGCACTGCCCTGCAAACGGATTGTATCACAAATTATATTGGCCTCATACATCTTTCCCCGTTGTGAAGTAATATAAGCATATTTGGAGACACAGGGAAAGAGCGCGCACCGTTCAATTCGCTGTTGTGCTGTATGTGCAGTGGTTGAAAAGTACTCAAATGAATTAAAAAAGTATCAATCCTGCAATATAAAAATACTCTATTAATAGCACACACATCGTGAGCTTGTAGATCGGCTATTTTCAAATGGCCGAAATGTATATTGGGCTTAATGTATGTTTTAAACAGATGGGTCGTTTCATTGTTGAATTCATTAAATAGCCGATATAATGCCGTCTGCCACGTTAGTAGTGTAGTTGCTCTACTCCCAGTCTCCCATAGAGATAGGTTACTTAGTAAAGACTTAGTGTTACCCAAGGGGAGGTGTAAATATTTAGTTGTTACTTAGAGATACGTAAGAACAAATTTGTGTGGTGCAACACCTGACATTTTAGTAATGCGTAAGTCTTGACTTAGAAGCCATTTACGTTACAACTAGGCTACGTTATAACTTAGTAACAGCTGGTGCAACCCCGCCCAGGCCCATTGCAAGCTGCTGTACTCTGTCATCTACTCTGAGCCACCCCACTCTTAATTGGTGAGTAGCGGTGAGGTGAGTCTGATAGGGAAGGCTAAGCAGGACCCTAATTAGTTTATTTTGGGCTGTTTGGAGTTTAGTTTTCAGGGCTTGTGGGGCGTCACGATACCATACGTGGACTCCGTAGTCAAAGAGGGGCTGGATTATTGCACCAGCTATGGTCTTCAGTGTGTTAAAATTGACCATCGGGGCTATCCTCTGTAGGAAACGAGTTCGTTGGTTGATTTTATTTATTACTTTAGAAGTCATCTTTTCACTGGAAAGATTAGCTTCCAGGATACATCCTAAGTAAGAGATTTCGTTTTTTCGTGTTATGACCTTGTCACCCACTTTGATTGTGAAGTTATCGACCTTTTTGAGGTTATGATTTGTTCCAAAGAGGATGGACTCCGTTTTTCCCAGGTGAATTGATAATTTGTTGTCGTTTAGCCATGTGCAGATCTTACTTAGTTCAGAGTTAAGTGTCTTCTCAACCTGCAAGTGGTCCTTGCCCGAGACTAGGAGAGACACTGTCGGGCAGAAACCTCATATCTCCAAGTTTCAAATTTGTAAATCTTTTTCGCAAAGTAAAGCCCTGCTTCATCATACAAGGCTGTCGCACAAAAGTAGTGAAAACAGCTGATCTACAAGCTCGATCTACAAGCTCACAACATGTCACCCGTCTCACCAAGTTGCGATGTGTTGCGAGCTTGTGAAGCTCTCAACACGTCGCAACGTGGTGGTGACATGTTGTGAGGCTGTAGATCGGCTATTTTTTGCCAAATGTTTGCCCCGGGTTCAAGTTAAGATAAGACAAGATAAGATACGATAATGCATAATTTATGTGTGGTATCCACTGAAGCCCAGGTAATGGGCCTCTCAACTCTATGAAGTGGAACATGTAAAAAAATAAGTAGAAGACTTCATTAGAATGATATTCAGCCACAGCTATCTAGGTCACTTCAACTAATTGCATAAAGATCACTGAATTATTAACTATAATTGGGATACCTACTTGAAAAAGAGGGAATCAAATAAATAAATACATAAATAAAGGCGCCCGTTTCTTGTTAAAAAAAGAAAAAGAAGAGGAGATTCATGTATACTTTTGGAGACCTGAATTTAAGTGGAGAAATTCTACTACTGACATTCAGCTAAAATATATACAAAAATATGTCAATCTCTAAAAAGAGTCTTATTAAACCAGTTGATTGGTCCAAAGTTCACCTCAAACACATACTTACATATTATATTGTATTGTGTTGTGTGATGATCTCGTGATCCATGAAAATTTGGGTAAACCACAAAACTGTCTGAAAAGACCAATGACAGTTTTATGAGAAATCAACTCACAACTTGCTACACATCACACAGTCTATGATTTATGTTTATGAGGAGAGTTCATTTCAAGTGATCAAATTGTTGATTTGAAATGATTGAAAATTGTTGATTTGAAATGACTGACTGAATGACAGTTAACTCACATTATAATCGTAATTATAAATTAAAGACGGGGGGAGGAGGGGATCATCCTGTTCCCACTCGAGGTGGGCCAGGTTAAATTGAGTTGAAAATGAGATTTTAGCATCTCCTGCAGTACTAGCAGGGAGCTGAACCTGGGTATGATCTCTGTTAATAGAGTGAGAGCACGGGAGAATTTGGTGTTACGTTGTGAACAGGGGCGTCGCACCACATTCTGGGCCCTGGGTGCAAGGATTCACTGCGGGCCCCCCATGCATGTTCTTCATAGGGGGAGGGGGTTTAGCCCATTTAGACTGGGAACGCATTATTACGCGTTATTTTGTGCTTTAACAATTGAAAAATAGCAGATATACAAGCTCACAGCGCGGCACCAAGTCTTTGAATATTTCAAATCCACACAAAAAGGTTTTTTGAAAAACCTTTTTGTGTGAAGGCCCCGCACAATGATATGTATTTGGCCACGGACCTAGCCTCGCAGGCCATCCCGAGCTACGTCATCACCAATGTGCTTGGCTGTTGCGAGGCTACCACGGACCCCCATCTCAAAATATTTAGTTCCAGGGACCTCCCAGAAGCAGAATTTGAAATACAAACGTTCGCTTAAAAAAAATACATATATTGAAAGATTTGCACACATTTTCACGACTTTTCAAAAATAGCAGATCTACAAGCTCGCAGCGCGGCACTCGGTGCCGCGCTGTGAGCTTGTATATCTGCTATTTTTCAATAGCTAAAGTGTAAAATAATTCCAGGCCCCTCCACCTTGGGCCCTATAGTAGTAACTCAGTCCCACTTCAGTCCCCCTTGTGACGCCCCTGGTTGTGAATAGAGGCAGAGCAGGTGGAACGCAGGGTCCTTTTCATGAACAGGCATGAAGTCAATTAGAGAGGCGAGCGGGAGTGTGAAGAGAGGAGGAGAGAACGTGTGCTTGTTGGCAGGAGGTATCTGGATGTGCAGTGTCTGAAGGATACATTTAGATAAAGGTCAAGTGATGAAGTAAGAACCGACTTGTCCAAGAACAGTGGCTGCAAATGAAGACCAATTCAGCTACAAGCAAGCAGCACTTCACTTGCACGAGGCAATTAAGTATTTACACGAGCACCCAGATTCAGCGGTGGACAGTAGCGAAGTACATTTATTTGAGTACTAATTACAATTTATTTTGTGTCTTTATTTTACTCGAGTATTTGTACTTTTGGATACGATATGGCCACGACAATGATTTCATTTAAGAATTTACGTGCATAGCATAAGTGCAAATACAGCAATAACCCAGGTTTACATGATTTACTCAAAAGCTAGCTGTATACTGTATGTATTCGCATTAAGCAACCTCAAACCAAGTTCATGTGCCCGAATACATTGAAATTGAATCAGGCGAAAATAATCTTTATCTTGTTTTGCATACTCTGATAAAGTCCAACATGTTTACGTGAATATTTTAATATTATAATACATTATCAGGTTATGAGGGTAAATAATAGGCTACTGAGTACATTCGTGTCTATGTAAAAAGGTTCTATACAGTAGAATTGGGTCATGTTTGGCGTGAGGGCGTTAACAGAAGGCATATAATCACCGAGAGGACACTATATGGATGTAAACACCACCCAAGCGTAGGCAACATCTCAACAGCTCCGCTTGTATGCTTATTTACACATTATTATCCATGACTGAAGCAACAATGCAACGCTAACGTCCTTTGATGCAGTGCCACATGCAATGCTTCATGTTGTCGGGATGAGATTGTTTACAGCAGAGCTGTCAGCTAGCGCAGGGCTGCTGGGTAGCGGGGCTACTGGATGGTGGAAAGAAGAGAACGCCTTTTAATTAAACCCCGTTGTCTTTAGCACTCCAAACATATGCAATTAAGCTAATTGCCAAGAGGACCCTTTGTGATCCATTGTGGAAATGATGAGGGGCAGGCCTCGTCAGTCCCCCTCTCTGCCCCCGTTCCTTGGCCCTTTTTCGCTGTAATCTGCTTCAGTTGGCGCACTCTTGCCCTCCCCATTAGGACTATCCCCAGCGGAGCGTCTTCTCCCCGCATCACACTGTAACGGGCTTGTTAATAATACATTAATGAAGAGCTGCTCCTCCAGATTAAGGTGCTGGTTCCTCTGATAATGGGGCCTTGGAAGAGGGCCAGGCAATCACCTCACTGCTGTAATCTAACCTGGGGTTAAATAAGCTTTTGTTAGTGCGAGAGAGAGAGAGAGAGAGAGAGACTGAGAGAGAGAGAGCCGTGTGAGAGTGAGAGAGAGAGAGTACTTGCCCAAGGAAATGCAAATGACTTGTCACAAATATGGGTGAGAATATGAAATTGTTAGGTGGCGAAACAGAAGCTGGGTTTTTGTTTATGTACTCGCGCTACATAATCGTACGGTGGAAAATACAATTATCAGATACTTAGGAGATGACAAGCTGATGCTGAGGCTATCGCTGCTGCCTCCGCCTCTGAAGTCATGCAGACAGGGTGGAACACGCCACTGTCAGCAAGCGTGCGTGCGTGCGCGTGCGCGTGTGCGTGTGCGTGTACGTGTGTGTGTGTGTGTGTGTGTGTGTGTGTGTGTGTGTGTGTGTGTGTGTGTGTGTGTGTGTGTGTGTGTGTGTGTGTCAGGGGCGTCAATTGGGTATGGCAGGGGTATGCAGCTGCCATACCCTGGGTCCAGGGGGGAAAATAAAAGTTATTTTTAAATATAAATCCATGAATGTCTCTTTGTCTATCTGTGCTGGTTATTATGTTGTTAAATTACAGTAAAATAACTACAAATTTAAAATTTAACAAAATGGTAACTTTAACAAGGTATTATAATTGTATTCTCCACACTTTTAGTCTCCCCATCTTGACAGAATGGTATATTGCCAGGTTCCGCAGGTCAGCTGCACAGGTGCAATGCATTATTGTTAATTGTGGCACATTTACTAACATGCCAAGTTTAGCTGCACTTGAACAACTGTTCCAGGCTGCCCAAGAAACCGTATAAACGGAGTAAAAAATAAAATGTACTTCTTAAAATACATGTATCATGCCTGTTGCTAAGGTATGGCAACATCACGCGCGCGAAGGCACGAGTGCAAGACACCAGTCATGTTGCCATACCTTAGCTTTTTCTGAACTGACGCCACTGACTGTCAGCAAGCGTGCGTGCGTGCGTGCGTGCGTGCGTGTGCGTATGCGTATGCGTGTGTGTGTGTGTGCGTGTGCGTGTGCGTGTGTGTGTGTGTGTGCAGGCCGGGGTGTTCCACGGTATGTCACATTCTCCCGCTCTCTGAGAGTGACGGTCCGCCGGTCTCCCCTCGCACGAGATGCATCGCTGGGGTTTGCCCCAACCCCTCCCTGCCCCCCCCCATCCTACATTCCCCCACCGCCACAAATCAACAAAATGCATTCTGATGCGAACCGTGCCCGGCAATCACTGCACAATGAAAAAAATAAAATATAAATAAGAAATACAAAGAAAAACACAACACAAAAATGCCAAACAGTTTGGCTTAAATATTTTACCTACCCCTCCACTCTTTTGAACAGCATTTCACAGGGAAGGTGTGGATGTATATACTTGTCTTGTCGTCAACGCTGAACTGCCAGCTTCTTTCCCCCTTTCCGTCTGTCTCCTAATAGAAATCTTGATAGAAATATCAGAAGGAGATTTTAATCACAGGGTGATGTTGTGCACGCTTACTTATCCCAGCCACAAAGGAAGAAAGAATTTGCAGCAGACGCTGTCACCCCGGCGTAGCGGCACCCTGACAGGGAGAAATGTGCCTTAAGACACATCTCCCGTCTCAGGCTATGTAACACTTGCCAAACTGTAGCAAAACTTAACAGCAGCTGAGAACAAACGGAATGCGGAAGCGGCAGGGAAAATAAAGCCGAATGAAATGTTTCCTAGAGTCAAATGCAGTGTGTTAAGGGAGCCCTTGTGAGACAACATTCGGGGGGGGGAGAAGGTAAACAGAGCCATTAAGTTTCTACCGAGAAGGAGTGCACGGGGAATATGGATTATGCCTTTGTTACTATGTAACAAAGCCCCCGCACCCACCAAAGAAACATACTGTACACACAATCACTCTTTGTTTTGTTTTGTTTTGTTTTGTTCCTCGGGGCGTTTGATTATGACAAATTTTTGAAGACCCGCTTCTGAAGTGTTTAATTTGGAACTCCTGAGCAAACAGGAGATGAAACGCTATCGCTTTGGTGGGGTGAGAGACCCAATCAAGTCGACGCGTCAATCTCTGCTCATCTCACCTCCACTCCGCATTATGCAAACTCTCTGTCTTCTACAGAGCATGGCTCAACGCCAGGCGACTGCTTCCGTGTACCCTGTTCATGACACGAAGTTCACCACAGAGGAAGAACCCGGCTAAAATATGATGAACGTGTCTTACTTTAGTCTGTAATGCATACAAGAAACTGCAGAAATAAAACTTTTGAGGTCCTATGGATTAAATATAAAGATAGCCGGCTGGAGTCAAGTCAGTCGTTTTCAATTAGGCCCTAATAACCCGCGCTTGCTCTAAAGTCGGGGTAATTTGAAGCTCCCTGAGGTTTTCAGATATCCCCTTTTTCTACTCATCTCCACATAAAAGGGGCAGTTCAGAAATTGTTGTCCCAAAGTAAGTTCTAAAAAGACCTTCAAATCATTAAGTGTGAGTTTTCAAAGAGCTGCCGATTGAAAAGCCAATGGGAAAGTCCTCACTCTTTTATCCGGCATGTTAAAGAAAAATGATGAGGATCTTGAGCCCGAGCCTCTCAGATAAGTGAATATATTTAATTTTTTTTGAAATAATCACAGACTCGCGTCTTTGGTCCTCATGCCCACCGGGACTATAAGGCATGAAGGAGTCGAGCCTTCTTTTTATTCCCCCCCCCCCCCCCTTCATTCTTTCTATCTTTCTCCGTGTACTGTACTGTACTCATGAAGGGGAATAGGCTCCCGAAACCTCAGCAGGCCTCTAAGTTGATTTATTTATCAGATCTCTCTCGTCTCCAGAGTGATTGCTGCGTGTGAAGGATACCCAGGGGTGGGTGTCCAAACCCCCCCTCACTGCGGCATCGGGGATCTGGCCTGTCTTTCATCAGGGGGCACGGCCGGGGCTCAGGTCGCGTTCCCCCACTCTGATGAATGCCTGGACGAGGGGCCGCCCGCCTTCATCAGAACGTGGCTGACCAGCAACACACCCTTAAGGTTGTTGGGTTTTGGTTGCATCAGCTCCACACTCCCCTCCCCGCGCTTGGTATAGAAACTATAGTCGGCACACGCCTGCCTCTCCTTCTGTATGTGCTTCTCAACCTGTGGGTCGGGACCCCCGGGGCCCGGATATAGGCACGAAATTATTTGGTGGTCCTTCCAGATGATTAACTTAATGTGCAACATTGGTTTCCCACTCAACAGTAAACAATCCAACATAAAATGTAAGTGTATAGAGGTATATGCACATTTCTAAAGTGACAATGTAGGACTTTTTAATACCTCTAGAGGCAGAGATTGTGAAAATAGCCGATCTACATGCTCAAAATGCCTCGCAACGCTATTTTGCTATTGCTATTGCGATCTGCTATGTTCACAATAGAACCGTGTTATACAAAATGTAATTCTTACACTCTTAGTGCTCGTCAGGGTGGGGGGTCCCCAGTTAAAATATGATTATTTTGGGGGCCAGAAAAGGTTGAGAACCACTGTCCTACTGTATGTGGCTCAAACATGGCATCGGTAACCTCCCACCCATATGCTACGGCGGTTTGTTTTGTACCCTGGGAAGAGCTCTCTGTCACCCTGCCAAAGCAATGATTCAGGGGACTCTGGTAGGCCACGCTCGCGCACAACCAAATGAATTCCCCCATTGACCTGATGGGGAATGAGAGAGTGTATGTGTGAGAGAGAGAGACCTACCAGGTCTCCCATATATTAGCATGTATGCAAAACAGTGCATCATGGGGGCACGATTTCTAGCACTCAGGCTGTCGAGAGTCCCAACCCTTCCTTTTGTTGTTTGTTCCAAAATATGCCATTCGTTGGTAGCTAAAACAAGCTTTTGTTGTTGTTTGGTTTTCAACCATCTTGTTCCAACATGTTAACGGCACAGGGACCCACTGATAGAAGGAACATCTGGCTTTTGTGCATAGCTGAAAGAGTCCACATGTATAATACATGACGCTCTGTACATCTGCCAAAGAATCCGCTTCTGTCATTCCTCAGTCAGTGCAAACAACAGCACGCGTGGCACACCAGCCACGCTTTGTATTGTTATTTTACAACTAGCCAAGAAATGTTTTGCATGGAACTGGTCTATTATGCCACTCCCAGCCATCTTTATCTTCTATGGGAACATGTTTTTTTTCTGACAGTGAATTCCTAAATCTCAGCACTATCGCAAAGAGGGGCAGGCAGAGTTAAACATTGAGTTTGCCAATTAGGCTACTTCTGTGAGGAAACAGATGGATTGTCGATGGTGTGAGCGGCAACACTTGAATTCTGTCAATAATTACACCATGGAGCTGGGTGGGGAGATCATTTGAAATCCCTCAGTTTCCATACAATAAGCACCTTTCCTACAGAATATAAATCGAAATCTGACACTTTACAACAGTGCGGCTGTACACATGGTCCTGTTATAGTCATTATAGCATATGTGTGGAAAACATAGCATAAGGATTAGAATTGATCAATCCATGTAACAGCATGGGCGTGCGGGGGTTCAGTTAGTGAACAACCAATATACACAATAATCTATACACAGAAACAATCATTTAAGGTGAGCATGTCTTGCAAATATCTACAGTAGTCATAACATGACATCGTACTGTTTAATCTGTGCATTAGTAACACCTAGTAGCCCCACAGAAACATATAAGGAACAATGCATTTAGCCTGAATGTATATTCAGGGCAGGCTAAATGCATTTTCAGCAACTGATGCGTTCATAATTATTTCTTTTATTCTCTTGAATATTACATTTTTCTTCAGGTCACAAGTTACTTGACGTCAGTCACGTCACGTCACGTCACGACACATCACATCACACTTTTCCCCTACTCATATCCGCCACCGTTGCCCCTATCCATGCCAAACTTTGCACACACACTCCTTGGCTGCCGAACCACAACCTCCACCTCCGCTCATTTCTCACATGGCCCTCTTCTAGCGCCACCATGAGACCGATTCTTTCAAACACATTTTTGGACACTGCTCCTATAGATTTTGCCCTAAAATCACACAAAGCGGTACACAGTATGTCTAGAATCCTGTCACACCATAGATCTGTCCCATTTAACCACCATCAGGCCGATTTTTGGACACTGCTGACCTGACGGCTGCTTATCTCCCGATTACTGTTTTTTCTTGTATTCTGTCCTCTGATTTATATTTTAATATTTCTGTATGTAAATGCAATTGCTGCATGTCGATTAATGTATTGTATGTATCTCGGCTATATAATATTGCAAATGAGGGTCTGGCTCTCAATTATACTCCTTTAGAGTATAAATTAAGGTTATGAATGAATGAATGAATGAATGAATGAATGAATGAATGAACTAGAAACAGTGCTCTTCCGAGCACAGGTCTCCACCAGGCCAGGCGGCCTGTTATAGCGCCACCATGAGGCTAATTTGAAAAGTTTGAAGTGGCATTTCTTCCTCGGCCTAGTGGGAATGTGCGTGCAAAATTTCACAAAAAATGCACGCTGTGTTCGTGATTTGAGGCATTTTGTTCAAAACTGACCAATCTTACAAACTTTGAAAGGCAATCTCAGCCAATCAGGATGGAATATGGAGAATCAGACAGATCCATGTCGATCACATGACTGTAGAGATACTGTCTACCGATTTGTGTGATGTTTGGACAAAATCTGTAGGAGTACTGGCCAAAAGGTAGTTTTGCACAAATTGTCCTTCTGGTGGCGCTAGAACAGGGCCATGTGAAAAATGGGGCAGAGGTTCTGAATTGGCATCCAGGGAGTGCGTGTGCTCAGTTTGGCAGCGACCGGGCCAACGGCGCCGGAGATTAGCTGCCTGGAGGGCACACGGACACACGCACGGACGGACACACGCACGCACCCACGGACGGACGGACGGACGGACGGACGGACGGACGGACGGTGGAGACAACGAATGAATGAATGAATGAATAGAGGTCTTTATTCTTAGTACCTGCCCAGCAACTGAAAATGCATGTGTGTCTGATGCCTCCAGTGCGTTTTGTGCCAATACTGTATCTGCAGCAGTAGTCTTATTTCTCTCAAGAAAACATCTTATTTCTGTCATGAAACTATATGCCCAAGGTCTTGACAAGCCATGAAAAGCATTTTAACCTTCAGATGTGTCTTTGAGTTAGCTAGCGTATCCAAATCAATAGGAAAGTCCACTGTGCAAATATAGGGCTGATGGAACCCTTGGACCTACTGTACAAGGGGTCAGAAAATCTACTGAGGGACCAAGATGTCACATTATCCCATTAAAACCAGGAAAGTATCTGTGCCATTTTACATTTAGCAACATATGGTTGTCAAAAATACACTTTGTAGATTGGTGTGAGCTTGTACATCTGCTATTTTTGAACATTTTTAGAAAAATCGTGAAAAGATTTGGAATGTTTTAATTCAAATCTTCTCTTCTGGGGGGTCCCTGGCACAAAACCTTTTCAGATGGGGGGTCCGCGACCAAATATATAATCAATTTGGGTGTTGGCACAAAAGAGTTTGAGAACTCCTGATTTAGAAGGCATTTGTAGAATCAGCCTCAGGTTAAGCCCCATGTTATGCATAGTGGCAGACTGGAGGTGTCACATGAAGTGAAAATAAGCAATATAGGCCTACAAGCTTGTAGACCAGCTATTTTTGAAAACATTTAGATTTGCAATAAAAAAATAATAACTTGGAACATTACGGTTGATTACGGTATGTCTATGACATGGTCAAAATGTGGACATTAAAGTGGATAACACATTTTGCTGCTCACCTGTACAAAGTTACAGAGGCGTCAATTGGGTATGGCAAGCTATGGCAGCTGCCATACCTTGGCTACAGGGGTAAATAATAAAATGGACTGTAATCGTGCCTGTTGCTAATTATGGTAACATGACTGGTGTCGCGCGCGTGCAAGACACCAGTCATGTTGCCATACCTTCAGGGGCGCTGGAAGTGGGGTGCTGAGGGAGCTGCAGCTCCCCTGGTGGTGGGGAGAAAAAAAAAAAAAAAAAAAATTTTTTTTTTTTTTTAAATAAGCCTATATATATACACACACAGAGCTATATTAAAACAATAAAGTATTTGACTTTGGGGAATAAAATATGTTGAAAAAAGGTATTTGATTATCACATGGTGACCTAATCACATGGTCACATTGCCACTTCCGGTCAGAAGGGAAGTCAAATTTAAATCCCGCTTTGATGGCACACCAAAGTCTATTTATTTGAGAACTAGAAACTGTCTATAGGCTCATTGTTGCAAACTAACACCGTTGTATATGGGGAATAAAAAACAGTAGAAAACTGTTACAAAAATAATACCCGATTTTGTAGTGTGTGCGTGAGTGACTGTGTGTGTGCATGCGTGCTGTGTGTTGCACTGTGTGCTAAAATAACTAGTAACTATATAGCTCCTTGTTACATCGTTGTGCGGGGAATAAGCACCCGAAACCGTAATAAAAATAACCCAAAACCGGATAAAAAACGTGAATTTTTCGGCTCAGCTCCCCTTGGGATTTGGCAGTTCCAGCGCCCCTGCATACCTTAGTTTTTTCTGAACCGACGCCGCTGCAAAGTTAATGTAAATGAATCCTACATCATTGAGGGTGATGCTGGATGTGACTATGAAGATGATGTTGGGGGAGGAGATATAAAAGGTTATAAGTTCAGACAAATGTACTTTAAGTATTACTTAAAGTACCTTTTATGCAAAGGTGTACTGTATGTAGATGTTCAGTTAAACTGAACCCCTACATACAGTACACCTTTGCATAAATGCAAGAACCAAATGTGTATACTATTATTGACTGATTTAAATCACATGTTTGCAAAGCGAAGACCTACGGTAGCAAACCCATAACACAAACTTCACTTACCTGACTACTTGACTTGAAAAAGGAGCAGGCCTAATCTTCTTCCTCCAGGGAATGTAGTTTGGAGCGGTGCAAAGGGTATGGATGTGTTTCCCCGTGACTGACTTTCTCAGTTGTGAAGTTTACTTAACTGTGTGGTCTGAAACATACAACATACACAGCATGTCTTACTAAATATGTAACCAATAATGTGCTACAAATGTAGTCAGACTAAACAAGATACTGTACAACAAAGTAAATAAGGTCTGAAAGAATGATACAGCATAACATTCACATTAACTAAAAACTGTTCATACTTACTGCATATAAAACTAAGTAAGGACAGTAAGATAAGATACTGTATGACAAATTGCTTGCTGGTAACACACCAATCAAGGCTTATAAACTCTAATCACCAAACAAACACTGCAATGCCTAGTAGTCCACAACAACAAATGAACCAAACTTTCAATCAGTAACAGCTGGTAGGCTAATGAAAATGAAGAGCACCTGTGATCAGAGTGAACGGATATTAAGCAACCAACTAGAAATACTGTTCCTACGAAACAGAGTGGGCTTGCTGCTCCCTCATTGGCTAAATAAGGCCCTGCCTTTGTACTGTGGGCCAGTTTTTTAGGGGAATCACGTGAGAATATAAAGATCCGGGAGAACATACCAAGAGCGCAGCTCCTCGTTGGCTAAAGGCCCTGCCTGTCGTTTTTTTTTTTTTTTAGGAGAATAAACGTATAAAGTTTTGGTATAACATACTGGTCTCGTCACAATTAGGATCCAATAATAAACACAACTAGAAATGCACTCTGTCGAGGTGCCACCTTGCGCCTAGTGCACAAGCAGGCCATGTATGACCTAGTCGTGCGCAAGCAGAGCGCGCCATGAGGTGCACTCACCACTGGCATCACCACTTCCAAAATATAACTGGATATCAATATTAGGACCAATAACATCACCACTGGCATCACCAGGAATACTGGTCCCTCATTGCATGTTAATTGCGACCGTCAAAACCTCCACCAGCTGTCTGTCTGTCTGTCCGTCCGTCTGTCTGCCTGTCCGTCACAATTCACACATGACCCTCTTCTAGCGCCACCATGAGGCCGATTCTTGCAAAACACATTTTTGGACACAGCTCCTACAATTTCTGCCCTAAAATCACGCAAATCGGTACACACTATGTCTACACTCATGTCATCAACATGGATCTGTCCCATATAGCGCCACCTTCAGGCCGATTTTTTATAACACATTTTTGGACACTGCTCCTACAGATTTTGCCCTAAAATCACGCAAATCGGTACACAGTATGTCTACACTCATGTCATCAACATGGATCTGTCTCATATAGCGCCACCATCAGGCCTATTTTTTGAAACACATTTTTGGACACTGCTCCTACACATTTTGCCCTAAAATCACGCAAATCGGTACACAGTATGTATACACTCATGTCATCAACATGGATCTGTCCCATATAGCGCCACCTTCAGGCCGATTTTTTAAAACACATTTTTGGACACTGCTCCTACAGATTTTGCCCTAAAATCACGCACATCGGTACACAGTATGTCTACACTCATCTCATCAATATGGATCTGTCCCATATAGCGCGACCAACAGGCCAATTTCTTCAAACACATTTTTGGACACTACTCCTACACATTTTGCCTTAAAATCACGCTGCGACCTGACGGTCGCTTATCTCCCTATTAGGGAGTCTTACTGGTGATGAGGTTGCCAGAGATGCTGGTCTCTGATATGACTATGTTCTTAAACAAGAGAGGCAGACAGACAGACAGACAGACAGACAGACCCAGTCGATCGCAGTACTTGTGCGCTCTGCTTGCTTAAGTAACTTGACTGCACTCTGTCGCGGTGCCAACTTGCGTCTTGTGCACTCGTGGCCATGCCTACTTGTGCGCCAGCAGAGCGCGCCAGTACTACTTTTGGTGCTGTTCGGTGCTGTCTGTATGTGAGTGGGCAAGTTGACGCTCTGTCGTGGTGCCAACGTGCGTCTTGTTATTTATATCAAGTTGCACTTGTTGGTGGTGACATCACCAAGAACGGTGCTCCCTCATTGGCTAATGGCCATGTCTTTTGTACTGTCGAGCCACAAACAGGCGGCACTGAAAGTTATACTTTGGTACAAGTACTAAACTCTAATTATGTCGTGGGATCTATGTGGATCCAGAGTGTATTGAGATGAGAGAGTGGTGTCACCGAGGGGTCAGAAAAATGAGCTGGTCACGTGACCCATGTTTCAGCTCTAAAGTGACAAGCAGGCGATTTAAATAACATTGGTTTCAATAGCAGCGTCGCGAATATCGGCATTTTTAGGTAAATATACAATATGAGAACTGTTTTAAAGTATTTTACAGTGACAAGTAAAGTCTCTGTAATATTTACTTTATACTATTGCCAAAAAACGATGTAAAATAACATGGTTTAAGATTATTATAGTCGGGCTGTTGCCCTGTCACTGGCTAATCAGTGCGTTGTCATATTGTTGTTAACATGCACAATAGCACCTCCAAGTGGCAGGTTAAAGTAAGGCAATGAAAGGCATGTACTCTGTTATCGTGAGACATCAATATAATTATATTGTTTGCAAATCAGACAATTAGATATCAGGAAATAACCTGTGATATGTTTTCTTTCATTTGTCTGGATCGATTATTTTTATAAAGGTCACAGTCGTTAGAAAATGATGTTTTGAGCAGCTGCTCTCATTCATTTAGCAGACTTCCGGTTCTGAGATTTGTCACTATAGAAGCTCCTCCCGAGCCGCCATTGGACTCGCCCCATGAAGTGAACGTAGGTGGCCTAACTCTCCATTGTGTGGATCTATTCCATCATGATCGCTTCCAGGTGGTGATGACATATTGATGACGTCACTCTTGTCCAAATATGGAGGGGCGGCAGCCTGCACACATCGGTGTTGTCAGGCATGCACGGCAACCAGTTGTGTTTGTGAGTGATATCAGACCAGAGCTCTGCTCAGCATGTATAAGATTTTAGAATATTTTTAAATTCCACACATTTCGTGAGAGAAGGAGGTAGAAAACATAGTTATCAGAAAGAGTGTAAATATATTTGATTTGATGATGAACCACCACTCCAGGAAGGAGTCTGGTCTCAACCTCCCCAGACCATGTAAGGTCTCCAGTTCTGATTGTGCATACTTCAGATCTCAATCGAGCCATGACGACCATTACTGCCAAATGTCCATAAATGGACAGATCCCCTCAGAATCCTTCCAGCAAATTACCAGATTCGTGACCAACCAGGAACAAGGAGACACAGATGAACCAACATGTCATCAAAAGTTTACCAAGACTTTAACTCAACCAGGAGAACTGAAGACACATCATCTGACTTATAAGAAAACTCACATCTGTAAACAGTGTGACAAGAGTGTCAGCCACTCATGTCTCCTGAAGATTCACCAGCGTATCCACACAGGAGAAAAACATTTCATCTGTAAACAGTGTGAGAAGAGTTTTAGTTGGTTAAATGAACTGAAGATCCACCAGCGTATCCACACAGGAGAAAAACCTTTTCACTGTAAAGAGTGTGACAAGAGTTTTAGTCATTCATGTCTCCTGAAGAATCACCAGCGTATGCACACAGGAGAAAAAACTTTTCACTGTAAAGAGTGTGGCAAGAGTTTCAGTCAGTCATGTAACCTGAAGATCCACCAGCGCATCCACACAGGAGAAAAACCTTTCATCTGTAAACAGTGTGACAAGAGTTTCAGTCGGTTAGGTGACCTGAAGATTCACCAGCGCATCCACACTGGAGAAAAACCTTTCATCTGTAAACAGTGTGAGAAGAGTTTTAGTCGGTTAAATGAACTGAAGCGACACCAGCGTATCCACACAGGAGAAAAACCTTTTCACTGTAAGGAGTGTGGCAAGAGTTTCAGTCAGTTATGTAACCTGAAGAGTCACCAGCGTATCCACACAGGAGAAAAAACGTTTATCTGTAAACAGTGTGACAAGAGTTTTAGTTGGCTAAATGAACTGAAGATCCACCAACGTATCCACACAGGAGAAAAACCTTTTCGCTGTAAAGAGTGTGACAAGAGTTTCAGTCAGTCATGTCACCTGAAGATCCACCAGCGTATCCACACAGGAGAAAAACCTTTCATCTGTAAACAGTGTGACAAGAGTTTCAGTCGGTTAGGTGACCTGAAGATTCACCAGCGCATCCACACTGGAGAAAAACCTTTCTTCTGTAAACAGTGTGACAAGAGTTTCAGTCGGTTAGGTGACCTGAAGATTCACCAGCGCATCCACACTGGAGAAAAACCTTTCATCTGTAAACAGTGTGACAAGAGTTTTAGTCGGTTAAATGAACTGAAGATCCACCAGCGCATCCACACTGGAGAAAAACCTTTTTACTGTAACGAATGTGACAAGAGTTTCAGTCAATTAGGTAGCCTAACGAGACACAAGTCCATCCACGCTGGAGAAAAACCTTCATCTGTAAACAGTGTTGCAAGACATTTAGTCGTTAGATGAATTGAAGATTCACCAGCGTATCCACCCATGAAAAAAACCTTTTCCTCTTGCTGGACAAGGTAAGATCCTGAGAGTGATGCTGGTGGGGGGGCTCAAAACTGACAGGTTCAACCATACCGGACTGGTCACAGTCTGGTCTGTAAAGTCTCTTTTTCTTTTTTTGCATTTGGTTATTTCATGGTGGTACTGTAAAGAGTGTTGCGAGAGCTTCAGTCAGTTGTCACCTGAAGAGACTGGCAACCACACTGATCATGCACTGTAAATGTAAAAGAATTTGTCTTGGGATGTTGGAACTTGGGACAGAAACACAATTACAGAACTAAACTAGAAATACTGTTCCTACAAAACAGTGTGGGCTTGCATGGAACACCATGTACTGTATGGGCACAAAGATCTGCCCTTTGGCTGCTCCTCATTGGCTAAGGGCCCTGCCTTTGTACTGTCCGTAGTTTTTTTGAGGAGAATAACCTTGGTCTATAGTTTTGGTATAACATATTGATATAACATACTGGTCTCGAGCCCACGTGTTGTTGTTATTTACCGCAGGTCGCTCTTGTTGGTGATGATGTCACCTAGAACGCTGCTCCTCATTGGCCAAGGGCCCTGCCTTGAATGCCAAGCTTTGCACACACACTCCTTGGATGGCAACTCACAACCTCCAGCTGATCTCTCAAATGGCCCTCTTCTAGCGCCACCATCAGGCTGATTTTAGCAAAACACATTTTTGGACACTGCTCCTACAGGTTTTGGCCTAAAATCCTGCAAAGCAGTACACAGTATCTCTAAAGTTTTGTCATCAACATGGATCTGTCCCATTTCCAATATTCCCTCCTAATCGGGAGTCTTTCTGGTTTATATCAGGTCGCACTTGTTGGTGATGATGTCACCTAGAACGCTGCTCCTCATTGGCCAAGGACCCTGCCTTTGTACTGTCGGTAAATTTTTTCGGAGAATAAATTTGACCTATGAAGATTTGGTATAACATCCTAGTCTCGCCTTTCAGCGAGCCCACAACTAGAGTGATGAAATTGGACATTGCAAGTGTGGTTGCCTATGTATTGCCTAGATAGCCAGAACGTCATGTGAAGCTTGACCAATCCTCACTAGCACCACTGCCCCATTAAACTCAACTACCAGTAAGAATCACCTAATCGGGAGATAAGTGACCATCAGGTCGCTCATGGTTGTGGTTGAGGTTGCCGAGACTATATTCTGCAGCAAGCTAACTGTCATGTGAAGCTCGACCAATCCTCGAGCTAGCACCACTCCCCCATTGAACACACCTACGGGGCGGCATAGCTCAGGGGTAGAGAAACCGTTATTAGAGAACGAAGGGTTCCCGAAGGGTTCCCAGTTCGAATCCGGCCTCCCCCTGAGTTAATGTCGAAGGGTCCTTGAGCAAGACTCTGAACCCCTAATTGCTCCCGGTGAGTAGGTTGGTGCCTTGCATGGTTTCCTCCGCCACAGGTGTATGAATGTGAGCGTGAATTGTAATAGAAAAATATTAATATCCAGTCAGGGTGAAGTCAAAACATTTATTGAAGATTTCAGCAACAGAGGAACAGCATACACAGCATCAGAGAGCTCTGGCCTGCCGGCCAGAGCTTTCCCTGTCGGGCAGAAGACCTCCTGAAGTGTCATATGGGACACCTCTTATACACCAAGTTGCTCTCCCTAGATGGAGATAGAATCTAAACATCTATACTAAGTACCATACAGTATATAATTGCGACTGTAGGTCGCATTTACTATCAAACCCTGCACAAAGTGTCAGTCCGTCAGTCTGTCTGTCACAAAGTGTAAGTCCGTCAGTCTGTCTGTCACACCTCACACGTCACACTCTTGCCCTGCTCATATCTCCGCAACCGTTGCCCCGATCCATGCCAAATTTTGCACACACCTTCCTTACCTGCCAAACTACAACCTCCAAGGAGCTCCAGGGACCCCCAGGTCCCTGGGGGACCCCCAGATGTAAAAAATGACCAAATGTGCTAAACTGACCAAATGACCACCCCCACGGGGCTGCTCACGGGGAATTCCCGGGGACCACCCACTCCTGGTGCTCCAGAACGGATGCAAAAGTGGTGGCGCCCCCAGTGGAGGACCCCCTACACTGCAGCTCACATAAAATGCCGTAACTCCGGCTAGGAGCGACCGGGACAGCCGGGGCCGGTACCTATTCGTCCGCCTTGCCGGCGCGGAGACCCCACCCCTCATTTCTCACATGGCCCTCTTCTAGCGCCACCATGAGGCCGATTCTTGCAAAACACATTTTTGGACACTGCTCCTACAATTTTTGCCCTAAAATCACGCAAATCGGTACACAGTATGTCTACACTCATCCCATCAACATGAATCTCTCCCATATAGCGCCACCTCCAGGCCGATTTTTAAAAACACATTTTTGGACACTGCTCCTACAGATTTTGCCCTAAAATCACGAAAATCACTACACGTGTCTACACTCATGTCATCAACATGGATCAGGAAGATTTTGGCAAAACACATTTTTGCCCTATTTGTGGAGATAAGTGACCTACGGTCGCTTATCTCCCGATTAGGGAGTGTTACTGGTAAGGCTGACTGGTTAAATTGCAATGACCATGTATAGCATCACTTACAGATTTTATGCTGACACAGAGGAGAAGTAGAAGTCACAGTCCATGGATGTCAGCTGTTGGATTGACAGCTGCAGGCACATCCAAATTAGTACTTTGGCTTGTGAGATTTTCTTTAGACTACATAAACATATTTGTTACGCTATAAATATTTCTACCACATTATGGGTGAATGTAATGCACAATCTATGTAAAGCGCCTTGGATAAAAGCGCTATATAAATGCACCATTTACATTTACCATTTAACTACACTCAGAATCAATGACATCACTGATGACATCAGATTGTGTATCCAGGAAAATAAGAGAGCTCGGCTAGAACTATATATAGTCTGGTTGACCTACTGGCATGATGAAAGCTGGGCTAGAACTATAATGTCGCCTACAGCAGATAGCCACATTGTTGGGAAAAGGATGACATCACAGATGACATCACCATGACAACATGGATTGTGTATCCAGGAAAATAAGAAATCTGGGCCAGAACTATAATGTGTTGCCTACAGCAACCACACTAACCAGAACTGCACTCTGTAGAGGTGCCAACTTGCGCTTCACGCACAAGTAGGCCTACTTGTGTGCAAGCAGAGCACACCATGGAGATTTGAGACCAATCCACCCGTCCGCTTCACATGATCCACCTGTTCCAACCGTTATATAGAGGTGTGCCCTGCTGGTCTCATTGGCTGAATGCTGGTCCCTCATTGGCGGTTAACAGAGATGCTGGTCCCTGCTTGGGCTACGGTCTTCTACAGGAGGAGACACCGACATACAGTACATACCCAGCCGATTACAGTACTTTCACGCTCTGCTTGTGCAAGTAACTACTAGAGTGTGGTTGCCGTTGACTCTAATGGGGAGCCAATCAGACAATCGGGGAAAAGGATGACATCACGATATCATGGTACTGTGATGTCTGATTGGCTGAAGGGAATGTAACCCTTCAGCCAATCATCTAATGATTAGATGATGATAAGAACGCCGATAACAATAGTGTGTTGCCCTGTTGCCCTGTTGCCGTGACGTGAGTCACACTTGCAAATGAATTCCGTCTTACCGTTTGGATTTTCCCAATTCATGAAGTCAATGGGGAAAATGTGTTCCCTAATACATTAATGGCCATATATGGAGATCCCTGATGTCACCAATATTAAGCCCATATCTTGGAATGACCATATATGGCCATACTGTGTCTCATGTGGTCTATTTTAACAGAAACATATCACTTACATATCACTTAAATATCCATTTCATACCTCTAATCTGCTATTCTCTAATCTGTTATCACAGCCAGCAGTAAGTGACAGAAAGAAGAGCTGTAGCCTACCGTACGTATTTCTTTCTCTCTCCTTAGGATGGTAAGGAAGACCTAGGCTATCCTTCTATTAAGTTAACCAAACCAAAGTCAGTCCATCCTCATCCATATTTCCACTCATTGGGTTGACCAATCAATCTGAAATTATTGACCATTGACATTATTATTATGCAGGGCAGTTCAAATATTATCATTTTGGGGGGTTGTGGTCTGAAAAGTTTGAGAACCACCACTGATTTAAAAAGTGTGAAAATGTGAAATCTCTTAAGGCCACTTTTAACCGCACAGATTCGGCGACGATTCGGCGGCGGAACGCGGCGGAAAGCGTCTGTTGCCGAACGGGAGCTCATCGGTAGGTTTTCGGCAGCGGGTCGGGAGCGTTATCGACGGAGAACTGGAAAACTGGACTTGCTCAGTTTTGTAGAGTCGCCCCTGGACGTCAGTGAATTGTAGCGAGTTGTAATGGACCATTAGTTTGCTACTGCTGCAGCAAAACCAAGCCTAAATAAGCCAGATACATTTTCCCGTTGCATATTTTAACTAAATAGCATATTCACAATCTCAACTCTCAATTTCCTATACTAATCAACTCCAAGGCAACGCTAGTAATAGTGATGTGTGTTGTTTTAGTGTGAGGAGAAAAAATCACCGGACAGGAAGCATCTCCGCTTCTGCTCCTCGGTTGCCAGATTCTGTGAGTTAAACAAGCGACCAGGTCTATGAAAACAAAGCCTAAAGGAGCGTCCAGTTTCACCTATTGAGCTCTATTACATTAGCTGTTTTCTAAAAGAATGTTGAAAGCAAGGCCAAATAAGCAACTACAATTCAGAAACATGCCCAAACAAAAGTAACCTACAACTAGCAACATTATAGGAAAACAGGATCAAAGTCGCTTGTAACGAGCCGATATGGCAACACAGTGCGCATGCGCAAAACAGTACAGTAATTACAGTCGGCATACAGTCGACTGGAAAATTAAATGTGCTTAGTTTTTTGCAGTTCTTTGCAGTTCTTTGCAGTCTGTGAACAGTTTGAACAAGTCTCCTGTAGTATTTTCGGTGTGGAGGCACCTTTACTTGTGTTGTTTTCCTGGTTCAGCCGCACAAAACAAATTTACAAGCTATTCAGAATTGCATCCCGTTTTGACATAAACGATATGGGCTGACCAATGATTGTTGAGGTGCCCAACAAGACTCATGGCTGTAGCCAAGCCACAGCAAGTGAGAATTCAGCTGAAGTAGAAGTAGAAGTAGAAGTAAAATTGCCGCACTCTCGTCAATTCACACTTTTGAGGAAAGCATCAAGCAATCAACTTTCTTTGAGTTAGCATAAAATGACCAGAACAATAGGCCATGGGAGATCTGTGGTTCCAGTTTGCCAACCAGTCCGTGTACAGCCACTGTAAAGTGAGGAGTCGGACCATGTGCGTAGGAGGCATTTGAAGTTTAAAACGATATTCACTATTATCATCTAGATCAGTTGTTCTCAACCTTTTCAGGCAGTGACCCACAAAATAATTATGTTTTAACTGGGGACTCCCCACCCTGACGAGCACTAAGAGTTGAGGCATTACATTTTCTACACGGTTCTAATGTGAAAACCGCCGATCTACTGCGAGGCGTTGTGAGCATGTAGATCGGCTATTTTCACAATTTCTGCGTCTATATATGGACAAAGCGAAGCCAGGTTTCTTTCTATGCAGCGCAAATGACGCATTTTGGGTCCTTGGCATGGGTGTCGCCATTATAGATTGTAAAAGCACCAGAGGATGCTATTGGCTGCCAACGGTCACGTGCAACCGCAGAGATACATGGGAGAATGTGGTCGGAGCCTCCCGAAATACAGCACACGAAGAAGAACACAGCCGGCTGGTATCAGTTTAGTTGGCCACGCCCCCCGCAACTTTATCATAAATTTTAACATAAATGGGACCTTATTTTCACAAAACGCATATCATCGTGATTGAAAGGCAATTTTTAACTAGCGATAGGAACCATAAAGTGTTTATGAAAACTAGCCTACAGCCCCTTGGTGTGAAGCAGACAGACGCTTGTTGACGCCCATTTGTGATGTAAATCGCATCACAGGACAAAGCCGCCTACAGGCCAAAATTTGGGGAAATATTTTAAACATTTGGGGATTATGAGAAGTAGAGACACATTTGAAGGTGATAAAGTTGATGTTGGGCAAGGTACATGCGTTATTGATTTTTGTATTATGTTTTTTAGACAATTGAACAACTGCTGAACGTGAAGTTACAGATGGAAACACACACAAACACACAAACACACAAACACACGGGGCGATTCTAATTAAGGTTGTGGGATGTTAATTAAGGTTAGAAAACGAAAGGGGAAAATTATTGGGGTCCAATGGAGAACAATTCTTTTTGCGATCGGCCGGGGGGGAAAACAGCGCAACTAGAGGCCAATCATAGGAAGTTTTAGTTCCGTATTGGAATCATTTTAAATCGGCGGAATTATGCCCCTGGTTGAGAACCACTGATCTAACAAACGTTAGCTTCAGAATTCATTTCTAGATTGTATGGATTGAGATTACAAAAGAACTGAGTAAAAGCAAATTGACGTACACATATCAGTGCAGGTGTGTTTAATAGAAATTATTTAAAAAGAATCACACCCAGTGTGAAGTGAGCAGTGTGAATGTTGGAGCAGTAGGCACAGCTCAATAACTAGAGAGCTAAAATATGGGACCTTTAACTCTGGAAGTGTACATTGATCTATGGGTCATTTTATTACACTTTTCTGATTTCTACACTTTTTCACCTATTCTGGGCGTCTCCCATAGATAAACATTTAGCGAAACTAGGCAAACATAATGAAAACATAAGCTCGCAATGCATCAGACCGTGTTGTGAGATTGCAGATCTGCCATTTTCAAACTTTTTGAAAACGTTGGGAACATTTTTGAAACATTGTCATCTACAATGACATTCCCAAAACAGTGACAGCAGGTTAAAATGTGGTTAATGTGTGTATAAGGGCTGTAGATTAGTGAAGCTCTCCTCACTAATACAATACTATGACGATTGTGAGAAAGAAGGTTTCTGCCCATATCCAGAAATAATGGGAAGATAACGTTGAAAGCCAATTAAAATGGAGCACAAGTGTGGAACGCTTTACAAAAACAGCAGAGGGATTATTTATAGATATCCAATGAAAGGCCTGTTTACTCACTGGACTCCCATACAGCATATAAACTCAGCGTGAACTCCAAGTGAGTGTTGTAATATTGTACATATTATATATATTGTACACTGTATTGCATCCCCTCACAGCATAGCGGTGTAAACTTAATATAAATCAGCTCATTGCCCGTCCCTTCTGCGTGGCTCACAATCCAAAA